>NW_009647013.1:807363-828502 GCF_000708025.1 Charadrius vociferus | reverse complement strand
AATGACAGAACGAGAGGGAATGGCTTCAAGCTCCAACAGGGGAGATTTAGACTGAACATTAGGAAAGAATTTTTCACAGAAAGAGTGGTCGGGCACTGGAATGGGCTGCCCAGGGAGGGGGTGGAGTCCTCATCCCTGGATGTGTTTAAGAGCCGTTTAGATGTGGTGTTGGGGGATATGGTGTAGGGGAGAACTTTGTAGAGTAGGGTAGGTGGTTGGACTCGATGATCCCAAGGGTCTTTTCCAACCTGGACAATTCTACGATTCTATGATCTTCACAGATCTCTCCATTGTGACATTATCGCAATTTCGTATGAATGCAAAGTCAAAAAACCCAAAGTTGCGGAACTACGCTGCTGGCTTCTGATCACGAGGAGAGTCTGAACACGCAGTCCTAAGGAAATCAGAGCTACAGCATTAAAAAGACGTGCCGTCTCATCTGCTCACAAGTCATTCTAGGGGTATGTGCTGGAGAAGCAACTCGTAACGCCCATCACGCACGCAACACTTGTCCATCAAGCCTACCTGAAAGGAAGGTCTCGACGGCGCAAGTTCTCTTCCCAAATCTTTGCTGCTCTCATTTACAGCTTTCATACCACAGAGCTGGTAGGACCTGCTCAGGCAGCACCCTTCCCGCCGCTCCGAGTCGCACCCACACCTTCCCATGAAAAGAAACATCCCCCAAGAAATATCACAGAAGAGATATCGCGCAGGAGCGGAAGAGTAAGCCCAAAAGCCGGCCCAAAGAGTTTTTTGTCTTTCAAAGCCAGAATTGGCTGCATTTCTCATTCTGGGTCTTTAAAACGGGTTTAAATTTTAAATATTCCGTATCAAACTGTGCAGGAGAGCTTAGTCTGAACTCAGCAGAGCAGATTTCAACCAACCCCTTCCGGATTCCCCGCCGGGGATTTGGTTGAAGGGCAGGGGCTCCGGTCACCCCCGCCGGGAGGGAAACCCGTGGCCAGGGGCCAGCTGAGGCTTTTCGGAAGTGTCCCTCACCGCAATCTTCAAACGACACATCCTCTGCCGATGGCTGCTGGTTAATTTAATCGCCTTTTGTTCTCTTCTTTTGGATGCATCCGAATAACAGTGAAACCTACTGATAAACCCCCAAACCTGGCTTTTCACTGTAACATTTAAACCTCAAAATTAATTAATTAAATGAAAAAAAGCCCGCCTGTAGCAGAGGACAGAGAAAGGTGACCACAGCGTCAGGGTTAAAGGCACTCCTGGCCCAGGAGGATGAGCAGTTGGCACGGGACTGCTACCCAGCGGACGGCAGGAATGAGATCTCATTGCTCAGGTGCAGCGCCCCTCGCCGTGACCTCTAATGTGCAGAGCCCATAAATACACCCTTCTGACTCAGCTCCGCCACGCAGAAATACTGCCACGCGGCGTCCCAGGCTGAGTATCCTCCAAGATTCCTTCACCACGGCTCGCTAGTCACAGAACTAAGTGAAAATGAGATTGTTTTCAGGATCATTAAAGAGCTGCTAATAGTTCATAAAATTTCCATAGCAGAGACTTACTGAGGCACTCGAGAGACTTATCTCTCCACGGGCCTCCGCATCTTTTGGCAACGACTGAAATCTTTTCCGAAGCTGCGCAGTGGAGGCATATCGTGTCTCACAGCTTCCTTCTCCCCCCCTCCCCAAATATTTCTTCGAAGCAGTGAGCGGGGCCCCGCGAACCTGAGTCAGCTGAGCTTCCCAAATTGCCTCAATCCGTTAACGTGGCAGCTGCAATTCCGGTAATAGCGAAGCCTCTTCCAGGTTTGGTGGGTTTTTTTGGGGAGTGACTACCTGGCTCGGTGTTCTGCCTTAGGAAGGGAAAGCCCCGGGCTCACTGCGCGGACACCCGCATCGTCTGTAGGATCTCCGGCAAGTCGGATTGTCCTTCAAGGGTGCTGGGAAAAGGATTCGTGGTTAGTGAAGGCAACAGGACAGGAAAGGGTGATGCTGCGTTGGCCGAAGCGCTACGGATTTCACCCAGAACGAGCAGTGAGTCTCAAGCCAGCCGCGAGGATTTGGGATGACCACGGCTGCTTCTCTTGGGATCAGAAAGGGCGTTCCCCCCGTGACTGCCAGCGTAGCTGCCGGCACAGCGATGGTCTCCGAGGGGAACGCTCTGCCGAGGTTGGAATATAATATTTGTGGTTTCGAGAAGGCACAGAGGAGGAAGCAACAAATGCTTCCGCAGTCACATACGGTACTTCCACAGACATCAGTAAACCACAGCGATGGCACAGAGCCGGGCAGGAGGCTTGGAAGCCGCTGCTGCCACGGGACAGACCATAAATATCTCCATTTTCAGCCCAGTAAGAAAAGGAAAGACAGAAAACAAGAACTCTGAGAGAATCTCCTCGGCCTCCAAGCGTGTCTCCCATGATCAGGCGATGGCTGCCAAAGCATCAGGAGGATTCAAAGGCCGTCATTCCGAGATCACACGGCCCACATTTTAGAATCTCTCAAGGCTTGGGGTCGGGTGACTTGGAGCCCGACATCAGCGGCGAGTGAGCAAACACAACCCTCTATTTACCATGCGTCTTGGTGGAGACTTCATTAATGACCTGGATGAGGGGACAGAGTGTATCCTCGGCAAGTTCGCTGATGACACCAAAGTGGGAGGGGTGGCTGACGCTCCAGAGGGCCGCGCTGCCATCCAGCGGGACCTGGCCAGGCTGGAGAGCTGGGCAGAGAGGAACCTCATGAGGTTCAACAAGAGCAAGTGCAGGGTCCTGCACCTGGGGAGGAAGAATGCTGGGCACCAGTATAGGTTAGGGGTGGGCCTGCTGGGAAGTAGTTCTGAGGAGAAGGATTTGGGGGTCCTGGTAGACAGGAAATTGTCCATGAGCCAGCAGTGTGCCCTTGCTGCCAAAAAGGAGTGACCCGAGGGAGGCGCCAGTGCTTCCGTGTGCGTGCCAGCAATGTGGAGCCGGAGCACGAGCCGGAGCCGTGAGGATGATGCGAGGCTGGAGCACCACTCCTATGCGGAGAGGCTGAGAGCGCTGGGACTCTTTAGCCTGGAGAGGAGAAGGCTGAGGGGAGACCTTATTATGGCATACACGTATCTAAAGGGGGGGTTGCAGGAGGATGGAGCCAGACTCTTCTCGGTGGTTCCCAGGGACAGGACGAGGGGCGATGGGCACAAGTTGGAAGAGAGGAAGTTCCGTTCCAACAGACGGAAACCCTTCTTTAGGGTTGGGGTGACAGAGCAGTGGCACAGGCTGCCCAGGGAGGGGGTGGAGTCCCCTTCTCTGGAGGTTTTCAAGACCCGCCTGGATGCAGTCCTGAGGGATGTGCTCTGGGCAGTCCTGCTTTAGCAGGGGAGTGGGGCTGGGTGGTCTCTACAGGTCCCTTCCAACGCTGAAGATTCTGTGATTCTGTGACTCAGGCTCCTAAAAGAGAAGTTTTAGGTTTTTTCTTTATACTCCTTGCATTGACCTCCACAGAGTCCAAGAAGACACTGTGCTGGCAGTCAAACAAATGCCTTGTGGAACCCACAGCTACCCAAACCCTACACTCCGCGCAGGACTTCAAAGCAAAGCCGACACTCACTGGCACTTGGCAGCCACTCGGGCAAGCGGCCAGAGCTTGCTCCGGGGAGCGAGCCCTTGCTCTTCAAGTTGGCAGGACCCTCTTATATGTGGAAGAGTCAAAATCAGGGCTTCAAATCCATTAGAGTGGTAAGAAAATAAGACGAGAGAATGTTTTGTTGTCTCTCGTGTACCGGACGCTGACCAAGAAACCACACACCACATTTCCGAACTGATGCACGAGTTGAGAACGCGCAGCGGATCCATCCGCGACCTCCGATGAGTTTGCTTTGGCATTCACGCTTTTCACAACGCTGGATTTTATCTTGAGGGAAAACACGAGGCTGTTTCATGTGAATCACTACCAACCAACCGCAGAGAACGGCAACAACGGGGAAAAGGCAAAGGATCCGAGATAACCAAAACGCATTATCAGCATCAAGGAAACGGAAAAAAACAGCATTCTTAACACCGCTGGGAAAACCTGGGCACGTCAGAGCAATCAGAAAACCATTATTAATTTAAGAAAGTGAGGAACAATCCTTACATCAACCCTTGCGGCAAAGAATTTTTAATTTATTTATTTTTTTTTAAGATTAGATAATTGGCAACTCATTTCCCCAAAGTTCGTAAAGATACTGGGAGATAAAAATCCTATGAAAATTAGAAGTAGGGGCTTTTGGAAATGTTCCCCAGTATCTTGCGAATAGAATACTCTCAATTTTCAAGTTAGCATACAGAGGAAACATAAACATGCTCATTTTTCTTTTAAAACAACATATTCTGTTGAGAATTACTGAGAACTACTAAAATTTTGGCAGTCATCGGAAAACATAATCCAGGCAATACGAATGGAAAACAGGAATATGATATTTTTTTAATTTTTTTTTTTTTAAGACGACTGAAAATACTGTAATTTCAACGAATCTGCTTTAAAAAAGGAGCACTGGAAACACTTTTCGATACTTTTGTTTGTTTGTTTTGCACCCATACGCACATCGCAGCGCCGGGGTCTGAAGCATTCTCCCCGCAGAGCGACTCTCCCCGCGTGTTTCGACAGTCTCTGGAGGGATTAAATCCAGGGATGGGGGAGTTCAGTGTTTCATGACCTCCTGCTGCTGCAGCAACCGCAAAGTGCTAATTAACGTGGCAGTTACAGTTGTGATTTAGACATATCTTTATGGACTTACATGATTGTTAATATCACTGCGCGTGAAGCGTTTCGCAATCCTTTCTCTAGTGAGGGCGAAACGATTAGCAGAACCGAAGCCACCAGCAGCAACGGCGCCTAACCTGCATTTAGCCCCTGTGCGTTGTCGCTTGTTGGACCTGGAAGAGAAATCCGCTCCTGAAAGCCTCTCTTTTTTCTGTCAGATCCAAGTTGCGCTCTCTTCCCGCCCGGATTGTTTCCCAGAGATTTTAAATTACTATTTTCACAACACCCCTGTCTAGCAGGGAGGCACTGTCACCGCCACGTCCCAGAAGAAGAGCCAGGATCCCAGGCAGCCGGGTAATTTGTCTGAAATCACAAAGCAAGTCTGCGATAAAAAAGAATTTTGAAGCCTGGCTCTCCCTTAATCACCTCACTTCAGTACTGCAAAACACCGATGGCCTTTCAGGCTCCAGACTGGATTATTTTTGAAGCCGTGACCCACAAGCAGAAAGCCCCGAATATCCCCAGCATCCCCCTCCCACGCAAATCCCATCCCTGCTCTGTTTCCATCCACTCTGGAGTCGACGCAAAGGCAAAGTGACACAGTCCCTTTCTGATTGAGCCGATCCTCCCTCCAACTCGTGGTCAGCTCTTGGGCTTCATAAATACAAAATGAAGGAAGAAACCACACTACGTGAAAAACACAGGAGACCTTTACTCTCCTGTTTGCAGCTTGCTCTTTACACACCACAGACTTAATTTAATTTAACTCGATCTAAATCTAGAAGGGATGCCATCCAGAGGGACCTGGACAGGCTGGAGAGGTGGGCCCATGCCAACCTCATGCAGTTCAACAAGGCCAAGTGCAGGTCCTACAGCTGGGTCGGGGCAATCCCAAGCTCAACTCCAGGCTGGGCAGGGAATGGCTGGAGAGCAGCCCTGAGGAGAAGGCCCTGGGGGGGCTGATTGACCAGAAGCTCAGCATGAGCCGGCAACGTGCGATCGCAGCCCAGAAGGCCAACCGGATCCTGGGCTGCATCAGAAGAAGTGTGGCCAGCAGGGTGAGGGAGGGGGTTCTGCCCCTCTGCTGTGCTCTGGGGAGACCCCACCTGGAGTACTGCGTCCAGCTCTGGAGTCCCCAACAGAAGGACATGGACCCTTGCGTGTGTTGGGACAAACTCGGGATGAAACTCTTTATTTCGGGCATGGAAAAAGCTGCATTTACTGCAGACTCTCCTCTTCTTGCTTGATGACAAGCGCGCAGCCCCGCATCCCTGCGTTTGTGAACAGGTTCTGCACCGACCCGGGGTCATCCAAGACCCCGCGCGGCGTTGCCACCTCTCACCTCCTGGAAATAAAGTCCTTTTTTTCCCCCCCATTTGGGCACAACTTCCATCTTCTTTGATGGGACAAGGGGGAATGGCTTCAAACTGGAAGAGGGGAGATTTAAATTAGATATTAGGAAGAAATTCTTGACTGTGAGGGTGGTGAGACACTGGAACCAATTGCCCCGAGAAGCTGTGGCTGCCCCATCCCTGGAGGTGTTCAAGGCCAGGTTGGACGGGGCTTGGAGCAACCTGGACTGGTGGGAGGTGTCCCTACCCAGGGCAGGGGGTGGCACTGGATGATCTTCAAGGTCCCTTCCAACCTAAACCATTCTGATTCTAAAACATCATGATTTGATGATTCTTCCACAATTTAACATGAGAAGTCACCAACTCACAGCCCAGTTCGAGTGTCTTTGCATCATTGGAGTGGCAGCAGGGAACTGGTGGAGAAAGAGGTTTTGGCCCCTGTCCAGAGCAAGATTTCTCACCTTACCATCAAAATATCCTGATTTGCTGTAGATATTTTTAAAGAATTGCAAATTAACTTGGGCGATTTTTTACCATGTATTATTATGCCCATGCAGGCATATCCCCATGGCAGGGGGGTTGGAACTGGATGATCCTCAAGGTCCCTTCCAACCTAAACCATTCTGTGATTCTAGAACGGTGTAGCATGGCTTAGGGCTGAGCCAATCTGAAAAACTCTCTTCTTCCTCTCTTGCGCCTCCCACATGAAAGGCAGCATCCCCTCATTTACCTTCAGTCCTTTCAACCGGAGATCTCTGATCTAGCAAACGAGGTCCCCACGGGCGCTCCCGGTTCAGCCTGTCCTGTCCCCGGCTGCAGATGGAGCCTCAGCAACTACCTTGGAGAAACCACTGCAACTTTAAAGCTTACACGAGCTGCGACAAATCCTTCTGTAACAGAGCAGCGACACTGACTCACCGGGAATTTCAAGGTGAAAGAGGGATATTTGGGGACACCGGCTTCAGAGGCGAATTCTCCTAATTTCCTGGGGTAGGTCTGCCAAACACCAAAGCACCAAATACAATTTAACGGGGAGTTTGTGGAGTGACGCCACACGGGGGGGAACCCTAGTGTGCCCGGGTGCTTTGCTGGGTACAGACACACCAGCCCCGCTCTGGAAAGGTATTTTGGTTGTAAGGATTATCATACCCTAATAGAATAATTTAGTGAACTGCTTATGAAGTTTTATTGAAACAAAGCAGACACGCCGTATTTCCCCCTATCCTGTCCCGCTGCAGGATTTGCACGTGGGGAAGGTGCAGAGGTAATAAGGGAAACCAGAGCAAAAGCTTTATCATATCAACAAATGGATCGCACGAGGACTTTCTGATTTGTTCTTAAGGCCAAATCTCAAAACCAAGACTTTCACCAATAACTTTTTTGTTTGTTTGTTTTTAAATAAAAACAATGGAATGAACGGTAGAATTAAAGAACTGATTTTACAGCGTTCCACCTTTGGGGTGCCTCTCAGCACGCAGGAGATGCCCTGGCTGGAACTGCTTTTTAAACGGCTGGTCCGCAGGTACGATCCATCCTAGAGCTTCCAGATGGTGAGACTACATCTCATTGATCTCTTCATTATAGAAGCAATATTTCATTAATGACTACGCAGGTCTGCCCAAACCCAGCTGCACTGAAAGCGTCCGCTGTCGGGAGAGAGAAAGCCACCACGCCAACACCGCCTTGAACTGCCACGGATGAAGCCAGAGCTGACAGATCTTCTGACTCTAAACCAAGCAAAAGTAAATATTTAAGAGCCAATACCGTAACTTCTCTTACACTTTAACAAAGTGCTGCCATCAGTGTGGCCACCGGGCACCGAGGGAAACAGGGACAGTGAAACGTGTCTGTTACCCAACCCCAAATTTGTCAAGTTAAGCGTTTGTGAGATTTTTTTTATCTGCAGGCCGTGTAATGTTTTGAAGCTTCTTCCAGCGATGGTTGCTGAAATATCCAACCCAACGCAGCTGGTGAGGTATTACTGAGGGACTGGGGATTTAGGATGACTCACCGAGCATGTGAGGCATTCACGATCGATTTTCTTTCTTACGGGCTACGAGATTTTAAACGCCAATGGAGAAACACTCAGCAATCTCGAGAGTGAGCCTACCACTCATTAAATCAGCAGCGTCCCCTTGCACCTACTTCATCTGAGAATCACAGAGGGCTTTGGGTGGGAAGGGACCGTCAAAGGCCATCTAGTCCAACCTCCTGCCATGAGCAGGGACATCTTCAACCGGATCAGGTTGCTCAGAGCCCCGTCCAACCTGGCCTGGAATGTTTTCAGGGATGGGGCACCTCCCACCTCTCTGGGCAACCTGGGCCAGGGGCTCACCACCCTCAGCATAAAAACACAGCACACGGCTTCAGGAATTAGTTTCAGTACCAGTTCTTCTGAACAGTTCTACCAGTTCTTCTGAACTTCCACTTTTACTCATCAGAACAACAAAGAGATGATCAGTGTTACAAATATGATGTCTCTGTTCCGAAGAACAACTTCAAAGGTTCCTGTAGATCTGCAGTTTAACAGCGCAGTTCGCTACATCAGGTGTTAATGACTTCTGGTGAGTAAAAGTAGTGTGAGAAAAGAGCAGAAAGACCCCAAATGCCTCGGAGGAATCCCTGCGATGTGTTCCTGTACGCAACAGGCACACCCAGCAGTTTAGGCGGCTCCATCTGAAGGTTATTACTGCACGTATTTTTAATAAAAAGCATCAAAATGCTCAAAAAGAATTAATGCTACTGATTAAAAAGAAGTGAGAATGACCGGGCGGGGAAAAATCCTTTAAGATCTCTTTTTGGTTTTGCATCTGTTTGCTTTATTGCTCTCGCAAGTTGCTGGAAGGGCTCTGATGAGTTCGTGTATTCGCCAGGACCCAGCAGCAAGGCAAGTGGAGAGGGTCTCTCCACCATCGATTACGTTTGCGTCTCTGCAGCGCAAGGAGGCCCTCAAAAGGCTCCGGCGTGGCAAATAATGAATTGATACGGTTCACGTAAGTTAATACCAGCCAGCCTCTCGCTTCCAAATTTTGCGGACAACACCCCTTACCCGCTCTGCACAAGTACTGCTCAGCTCAGTTGTGAACAAAGCACACCGAGATGGGCGGTTAGCGAGCACCGCGCACGCTACGGGCCATTTTTTTCCGGCTCTTCCCCAGCTACTCAAGTTCTCTGATGATCCGGCTAATGAAGCGGGCCGGCGACGCTTGACATCACCTGATCCTCCACGCCTACCATTCAGAAATCCATCCTGCCTTCCCATCGCCACCTTCAGCCTCGGCGCACTCAGGCGTGCGACATCCCTGGCCTGTGTCCATGTTAATTTTCTACTTGACAGAACACAAATAGAAACCTGGTCTGGGGGAAAACTGATCATCTTGCCGCATAGTAATTAGCTTATAGCAGGGAACGGCGGCGGTGCCAGACCTCCACACCACCGTGATAAGGCTGCTACGTCACCGGGATGGAGCGAGGCTCCAGTGAAATCTCGCTGCGGGGAGACATTAAAGTACCGCTTCAGAAGACGAGGCGTGCTGGTGCGGATTTGGCTGCGGTTCCAGACACCTCTCTGGTCTCGGGAGTAAATTACCGATGAGGCTCGTTAAAAGGCTCCAGGAGACGGCGGAGGCACAGGTGACAAAACGCCTGAGCTTTAAAGGGGAAAGGAAAGGGTGCTTGTTAATGGACCCGGGTGCATTCGGTTTGAACAGGGCGAGCACCTGCGATAGGGGAATTCAATCTCATCCCCCACCTCCCCGAACAAGCGTCTCCTGCACAGAGATAAGGAGACAATCCTGTTGGTCTGAGCCAAGCTCGCCTGCTTTTCTGATGCCAGCATAAACAGATAACGCTGACAGACGTCACAGCACATACCGCAGCCGCAAAAGCTCTTCGGTGCAAGAGCACTGTATTTACAGAGCTAGCTTTTTGTGTTTGAAAAGTAATTTGCAGTCTTACAGCGCTTAAATATTTGTTCTGTGCATTCCCGGTCCTTGCCCTTGGGGTTGCCCGCGGCTTCACCCGCGGCATCGCGGCTTTCAGATTCGCTACGCCGAGGAGGCAGCTCACCTGCCGCAACCAGCACGCTCCTCCCGGGCCATCGGTACGATGCCAACATTTTTAGGATGACACGGCAGCAAGAAGGTGCCGTCGCTCTCCTTGTGGCAGCTGATTTAGGGTAGGTAGAGAGGGATGGAGACAGCTACTCAATAGCTGGATACCTTCAATTCCTCTGCTGTCGATAAAGGGAATACTCAGTGGTAGCCTCGTCTTAACTTTCTACAAGAAATTTGGGTTACGAAGGTAAAATAAATAAGCCGTGTACTGTCACTGTTAAACGCCACTGGTACAGAAACCACCGACCTCTGCTGTGTCCACAGAAAGTGAAGTTGGAGGCAGCTACCTGTGCTCTGCACGTGCCAGCGGTGTAAAGTTTAGAGGAAAGTGACTTTCATGCATTGAAGACGTGTGAAGGGCACACGGTATAACTCGGGTTTGGAGATGGTAACATCGCAAATCCCCGTGTAAAGCCGGCGGCTATCCCTGCGACAGGCGGAGACAGATCCTCTTTAAAAAAAACCAACCAAACAAAAAAAAACCCCAAACCCCAACAAGAACAGCAACGTTACACGCGGAGTCAAAGCAAGATATTTCGGTGCCAGGACAGGATGTCAGTTTGGCACAACCCCAACACTTCTCACAAAGAGGAGCAGGCGATTAAGGACTTGGCAAGGAGTTAGCAAAGCGTAACGGCCCAGAGCGTACTGGGAGCCAAGGAGCGCAGCGCAAAGCCCGGCTGCCCGGGCGCAGGCAAGCTCTGACGCATGGATGTCTCGTGCTCAGATTGCTAAACTGTGTCGGCACGGGCTGGTCGGAGCCGCTCAGGTGTCGGCCGGTTGTGCTCCACGTCTTCAAGGTAGAGGTAGGAAGGCCACGAAACCCAGCCAGAACGACAGCAGCACTGAGTACATCCTTCGCTGGCTCAGCTCTGGGCTGTGTGGCTTTCTACCTCCTTGGATGAGCACCCGGGCTTCGGCCGGTGGCGGTGGGCGCTGCCAGGGGCAGCAAGTCCTCCTGAGGGACCTTGAACGCGTGTGCGCTGCCAACGTTCACCCGCTCGCACCCTTCTGTCTCTGCGGACCTGCTGTTTACAGCCCCTCTCCGGATTTCCTAGATTGCGATAACAGATGACGCATGCATGAAAAGAACAGAAATATTTGGGATGGGAACCTTCCCCAAACTGCACCTGCATACACATTATTTAAGTTCACAAAGATTATTTTAAAAGGAAGTAGGGAAGCATTTCTGCCACTTGTTTTTTAGTATCATGTACAACTACGGTGCTTTAAAAGAGAAAGGTATCAGTCTTGTAATTCTATTGCTCAGGTGCTTCAAGTAATTGTAAAGCACCGACTTGAATCTCTCCGGTCATCGTTATTGCCAAAGGTAACCACCAAAATCAGAGGATGCCATGAGAACAATGAAGTTGCTGCTCAGAGGAAACACAAAGGCCCCACAAGGTACGAATTTGTTTGAGCACATCCATCAGGAGCTTTACGCTTCTGTCTTTAGGAGGGGGAGGACTCAGGACTTCTGATATTTCAGAACTTGTTGTATGTTACATTTCACATACTCCTCACTGGCGCTGCTTTAAAGAAACAGTTTGAAGTACTTGCTCCAGGATAAGGGTCAGAAGGGGCTAATTATGGGATGTCACGCAGCAAAGTCAAAATAGGAACCCTCAAGGAGACAACAGGAAGGGTTTGAACAGAGGACTGTCCTTTATCCACCTTCACCCAGACCCAAGATTACTCCTCCCAAGCTCAAGGTACAACAGTGAGGCAGTACAACCGGTCCTAAAAAGCTCATGGAAAAGGACAGGGAGATAAGTTTATCAGTTGTTCCAGGCAGACAGGCTGGCAAGGCAGAAAAATCCCCCGAGGGCTATCAGATACAAAGGCACCCTCTCTGACTCTCAAAGTCCTTGGGCAACGAACGGCTGGAGGGGCGAGAAGCTGTTTGCACTCTTCCCCGGTACTTACTCCCCTCCCCGGACACCCAGCATCTGCACCGTCAGAAACGACACATTGATCCGACCCGCCGCAGCGCACTCGTACTCCTCAGGCAGAGGCAGAGTCTGAAGCAAACGTGCTGCAAGTCGGACTAAGGGACAACAGGTACGAGGGCTGCGCTGTACTTACGCCGCGGGAGGAACGCTGGGAACCAGCGTGTGTTTGTCCTAAATCATCCTCTGGATGCTGTGCAGTTTCTGACCAAAAAAACCAAACCCAAACCTGTGTTGCTTGAGTCACTGCATGCGACCGCTCACCGCTGACTCCCAAAGGGGACCCTGGCAAGTGCTGACACCTACGGACCGCAAAACGGGAGATACAACCTCAAAACAGAGCTAAGGAAAGTCCCATCCCAAACAGAAACAGGTCTGTCGATTGAATGGTGTAGATAAGAGCAGAAGGGAAAGCTTCGGTAGGGATTGGAACAGCATCATCCTACCAAAAGGAGAGAAAACCCTGAATACCAAATTCAAGCATTGGCTATTGCCAAAAAGGAAGAAGCGACTATAAATTCAGCAGGCTTACGAGCACATCCAGTAGCCTCAAACACCAAGGTTTCTTACATTTTCTGTGCCCGAAGGCTTGCGGACATCAGAGCAGTAACACGTTTAAAATTGTTTTAGTGTAATTTAGCTTGGGGGAGGGGAGGGGGGGAGGGAAGGGGGTTTAAAGGGAAAAAAGATGCAAATTCAAAGCAGGTACAACTAAAAGCAAAAAAAAACCAACCAAACCCCGAACAAAAACAACCCACAAAACAACAAACCACACCACAGAACCAACAAAAAGGCAAAGAAAACACAAATGCAATTACAAATGCTGGAAAATGGAAAAACAGACATTTCAGATCAGACCTCCCCAGAGCTCTGAATAATGGAGTGATGCCTCCAGGGTCTACCATTCAGCTACCCAAGCCTGCATACTAATATACTACTCACATCAGAAGAGTAGAAAGGCACCACTCATGCAGAAAATTACCTTAAATGAGCAACGACTTCATGATAAACAAGCCACTCGCTTTTTTACTTTGCTCTTTGATTTAGGTGGTGGGGGGGCACCTCCTCCCTACCGCTAAGGAGCGGACACAGCACCCTTCGGGCTCCGTACAGAACCCCGGCACGCAGGGCCACGAAACCACCTCGGCGTTGTGAATATTTAACTCTGGTTGGTTTGGTCAAATGTCCAGATATGAGATTGCATCTCTGGGGGGAAGGATGTACCTTGCAATCTTATCATCCAGGGTCCAAAGCATCCAGGATCACTAGCATCACTTCAAATAGAGCAGAGAATCCACCCAGTGGCAACACCGGAGGTGGAACTACAGCATCACGCGCAATCTGAAACCAGAGTACCGACAGCTGATATCGTTTCCCATCCCATCGGTACCCTAATTTCCCCGTGTGCTGCCAGAATCCAAAATGCCCTTCCTAACCTGGCTCGCAAACGCTCGTCTTCCCTTACAAATGCTCTCCCGCTGCATTTGTCATTGACTCCATCGTCGATTAAATGCAGTTCTCCCACCGGTCCTCTTCAAATGAAGTGATATTTAAGTAGACACACCACGAGGCAGCTGCTGTACAGCCTAGCTTGCTTTGTGCATCATTCCCCGCTTCATTGCCTGCGATGACTCCTGGGTGCCTGAAACAGGGGACCCCAGATTTTCCTTTGTTTGCGAGTAACCTCGCACGGTTTTAGGTACTGCCGTTATAAGCAACGGCAATCCTGTTAAATCCTGCCGCACCTTTTTCCTTTTCTACCCGTAAATTGAACATCCCTAAGAGCTAAAAGACTTCTGAGGAGAACACAGGTTCAGCCGAACCTGTTTACTCCAAGAACAGCAGGGAGAACAAAATGCTTTGGAAGGAGTCTGCTGGGAAACTCTTGAATTTTTATTTTTTTCCCTAGGAGTGCAAACTAACGCGCTCTGAAGAAGCGCAGGAACTGACGGCATTCATTTGTACGGTCCCGGCTTGAATGTGCTTTTAAAGGGGGGAAAAAAACCCCCAATAAATCAAATCGGCTCACTGTCTCATGAACACCTCCGCTCGTGACGTAGGCAGAGGTCCTCACCCTGCGCTGGGGAGGGTGACGGCAGAATGGAATGCCACCCAGATCGCGGGGTGACACTGGTTAAACCAGGGAAGAGCTTTTTTTTTCCTTTAGAGACGAACAAAGCACGCCGGAGATCAGCCTGCCCTTAAGCCAGAAGTAATTCTCAGCTAAAGCAGCGGTTGAAAAGCGCACATCAAATTTGGGTTATAAACACGACGAAGATGAAACCCACAACTCGACGAACTCTACACTCAAAGCTTGGACTGAGAACAAGCTTTAAGCCCTTAACCCCCGGTGCAGCCTTGAAAAGCAGGATTACCGCGTGCAGGCAGCATAAGAGCAGTGCCAGTCAGAGGGGAAGATTCCCATGAAAGAAAACGATATTTATTTTTAAATCCCTGAAAACTGCTCTTGCTCACAGTTCTGATTCAACGCTATTTATATCGCTGCGTCTTACAAGTCACTAGGATGGAAATCACCTTTGTTTCGTCATTAATCTGATTTCTAAATACCTCCTACCCAATCTAATTTGAGAATTTGCGGGTTTTTCAGTTGTTCGGGTTTTATCAGCTTGGGGATAGTTTGGGTTGAGATTGGGAAGAGGGTCACTGAGAAAGGAAGAAGCACAAAGGAGGTCTCCCGTCCGTCCAACTCTCGCTCATTAGATTTAGTGTAGGGTTTGTCTCGTCTTACTGGTTCTTCCTCTGCCCGCTCTATGGAAAGCTCCAGCAGACGGCGATGCCACCAACGCCTTAACTCTGGTCCCTCTTCCCCAACACTCTATGGTCCCTTTAGTGCCACTCTGTCCCCTCTTCCCACAGCTCTATGGTCCCTTTATGGTCCCAGTGCCACTCTGGTACCTCTTCTCAACACTCTATGGTCCCTTTAGTGCCACTCTGGTACCTCTTCCCAACACTCTATGGTCCCTTAGGGCACTGGTGCCACTCTATCCCCTTTTCCCCAATGCTCTATAGTCCCAGTGCCCTTCTGGTACCTCTTCCATGATACTCCATGATCCTTTAGGGCACCAGTGCCACTCCGGCCCCTCTTTCCTGGTACTCTATGGTACCTCTCCAGCCTGTCCAAGTTCCTCTGGATGGCATCCCTCCCCTCCAGCTTGTCTACCTTGCCAAACAGTTTGGTATCATCGGCAAACTTGCTGAGGGTGCACTCCATCCCACTGTCCATGTCACCAACAAAGATGTTGATGCTGGGAGGTGCCTTTGTAATGGTGCATCAAAAAGCTGAATGTAAGAATTGTAAACTTTTTCCTTATTCATTATTCATATGGCAAGCCCTCTTACCTCTGTTCACACTCTTCCCAAATCCCTTAATAAGGGAAGAAAGATCAAAAAAAATGTTCAGGCTATATGTATTAACTTCATATAGTTGATTTCATTAATTAGTTGATTATGAGCTGAGCTTCAAGGCGGGTTCCCGCTTTCCCAAACATGCCCAACTGGGCCAGATGCAGGCTAGGTGGAAGTCTCTGGTGCGTATCACGCAGAAGTTAGGCCACATTATAAATCTTTGTTTGTAAGATATATTACTGTATATACACAACAAAGCTTCCTTCCAGAACACCCCTGCAGAACGCTGGCTTTTGCAGGAGTGTCCTTGCTTAAGGACAGCAATATTCCCAACGCCTGCACCGAAATCCCGGTTAATACGGTATCAAGCCCCTTTTCAAAGCTGTTACATTATTAAACCTTCAAAATTGAAGTTCATTAAGAACTAGAGGATTGTACGCAGTAGCTATTCCGCAGCACCAATCCCCTAGTACGGGTTTATCCTTGGCTTCTTCCAAATCCCCCTAATTAATTTTTTTTTTTTTTATTCAAAGGCCATCAATCTGAAGCAGACAAACATCAGAGAGTCAATTCATTAACATTCCCATAGTTCCACTTATCTTGGGCCACTTCTTCTCTTATTAATAGCTAGTAAGATTGGCAGTTCTAAAAATAACCAACCGACGCTGGAAGCGAAACTCCCGGGAGCCCTCCCAAAGCCCATCAATCCTCCCCGCGATATTTGGGAGTCTCGTCCTCAGGTCTCCCGAGTCCACCCTGGCAGTTGGCAATCTCCGAGGCAGCCCATGAATCAACATCCAATACGAACTACGAGCCGCTGATTACTCAAGTAATTTATTACTTCTCGGGTGACCAAAAGGCTGTTTACCCGAGGAAATTAGGATACTTTAGAGTAGCGGCAAACGTGCCCTGAAACTTTACCGCTGATTTATATGCCAGCTCAGTTTCTCTCCCCTTGATGTTCTTCATCGCAGGTGAATTCACCGCTGGTATGAAGCATTGGATTTACTTTTAGAAAGTTCTGAACCTCCGTTTTCTCTCTAACTGGCAAAAGGCGAAGGCAAGATTAGCACAGTTTCCTTAAACACATACGGCAGTGCGCTCTGGCAGCACCAACAGACTGGGAGATGAGTCACCGAGGATAATGAACGATTTTATCTCTCGTGGAGACCACAGAAAACAGGTGGTATTAGTTTAATTTCTATTCACAGCCCTGCGATTGTGGATTCCTGGCTGCTGCAGTAAGCTTAGGAGAAAGATGTTGGGATCAGTCACCCCAATCTGATTATTATGGTCCTACTGATCTTAATCAGGAGGCAATCATGAATTACTCACTTGTTTCCCATCTACATGTTTGTATCAAGTGATTTTACAGTACCGCCTGATAGAGAATATCAAAACGCGAACGCTTCCCACTGAAACATGCCACTGACTCACCGCTGAGGGGGAAGGAGCTCTCGCCCTCCTCGAAGCAAGAAACGGGCAAGTACAAGACTCGACGCCTGACCTAACGGAGGGGACATCTGCATTTGCAGGCAAGCGAAATAATGTTTAATTAAGAGTATTGACTAGGTTATACGTGGGAAGGAAGCAAGCCGAGGGAAAAAGATGATGCCTGAAGTCCTCCAGGGAGTCCGGACAAAAGGAAAATTGGCTCTGGCAGCTAACACGCTCCGCCACGGAGGAGAGAGGTTTCTAACGAGCGAGGCTCTAATGGACACAGCCTGAGATGTCAGGAAATGTTGAATACTGCCTTGATCAGGATGGGCAGCAAATCAGCTGGACAGGAGAGAGGCGTTTCTAATGTAACCTCACTAAAAGCAGATTAGTCATACGGTGGTTTTTTCCTTTCTTTCCTGTTTTTCATAACCACTTGTAACTCTGTTACCCGTTTTGGATCTTGGCCGTACGTACTTTCATCTGAATTCACCTTCATCTGGCTTGAGTTAAATCCAACTAAACCAACTTCAAGCCACGCTCCACTCCACGGCTGCGCCAAACAATCAGCCAGAGACTCCCGCACCCCTCCAGACTTATCGAGCTCCCCAAATTCATCCCCCAAAGGGTGAGCGGGCCCCCCGCCAGCTGCGTGAGCCAGAGACAGACATCTGGCCTCACACATCTGGAGAGCCAGGAATACCTTCAGTGAGCCATAGTGCACAGGAAGGCTCTGCCACACAGCTGGATACTGGGGGGCACCCAGTTTGGGGTCCCTGGGAAATGGGCTGTCCTAAACCAATCAGTATGAGACGCTCCTACTCAAAGCCATGATAGGGCACAGTCACAGGTGATCGTAGAATCATTGAACGGGTTGGGTTGGAAGAGACCTTTAACAATCATCTGGTCCAACCCCCCTGCCACGATTGCTGCTAATTTCTAACCAGAGCCGCTAACTTCTAACCAGAGCTGAACTGGAACTGATCTTAGAGCTCTAACCTTTAGCCAACAATGAAAACTCTTCATGCTGTCCTTTCTTAAAAATACACGTATTTCTTTTGGAAGAAATCAAAGCGAGAGTTTGCCACTTAGACAGAACTTTCCTAAAAATTATTAGGGTACAAAAATTCAACCATCCTCTCCGTTACTTCGCTAGCAGGAGCCCCGAGAAGGTTTCAGCTCCGATGGACCAGCACTGCCCCACGCAGCTCTCCGGCAGAGCACAGGCACCAGCGTGGACTGGGGACCATTCCCTGAAGAGGCAGTTTGCGTGTTCCGGCTCTATTTAGTTGACTAGTACTGATGTAGCCATTAATTGCAGGACTGGAAAATACTGTTGAAGAAAGGACACCGTTAAACAAAACACTGCAACAAAGCATTAATAAAAACACGCAGTACTAATGAGAGAGAGTCCTGCGAGAGACATCTTCGAAGAGGATCTCCTTTACATGCTTCTCTCCAGAAAGCAGTCGGAATTTTGCAATACGCCAAAGATATAACCTTGCAGTGGGTTCCCGGATTAAAAAATCTGTTTTGAACCCAACATTAGCAAAACCAAGTTCATCCTCCAATGGAGAAAGAACTTCTGGCTGCATTTTTATTTCAGATAAAACCTACAGGAGAACTGAACCGCAAGTGGTAACATCTCCAAGGAAACAGCTGGAAAACTTGTGGTCTTTGCAGATGCCGTAGTATTCTGTATTCAAAGACAAATTGTACCATATTGTACTTTGCACTCCAGGGGGTGTGTGGGGGGGAAATAAAATCGCAGACAAGGTCTTAGTAAGATGCCACAAACTGTGCATGCAGCAAAACAAGGCTTCTTGCACCGAATCTCGATGCAAAGAATATATTCTTCACATCGGTTTGCTAAAATACAGCTAAAATTAGCAGCATGACTGCTTTCACAAATCATTTTTGAATAACTGCTGTACATTTTCCGTACACAGAAGTGTTCTTTAGCACAGAGGAATCGCGTCTTCCTCTCTCCGCGCATCCCAAGCCAAGGTCCTACTAGCAAAACCGAAAGAAACCATTTTCACTTTTGCCGCTCTCCTTTACTGAGGAACGGACATGTCTTAGCTGTATGAAATTCCCCGTTCAAATTGACACCCCCGCAGCAGCAATAAGGAAACAGGACTGGCATACGTCTTAAGGAAACAAGAAACAGGGAATCCAGGGAACACAGAATTATCTTTAAGCACCGGGCTACTGCCTGCGCGCTGCCCTCACTCACGCTCTGGCCCTCGTCACAAGGACTTGTCAAGACGTCGCGCTTTGGCTTTTCAGCGTCCAGGGACGTTACACAGCTGGGAACACACAGCCAGGCTCCTCAGCACTCAGCAGCCTGGATCAAAGTTGGGGGTTCCTGCTTTTTGGGTTGTTTTTTTTTTTTCTTTAGTGGGGTGGCGGAAGATTATTATTTTTAAACGGTCTATATCACAGCTGTTCTGTTTAAATCCCCCAGCACACATTAATTGTACGAGATTAATCAATTAATACGAGATTAATTGTATGGGAAGAGAAACAAGAGTTTCTCTTCCCATACAATTCGCCAGCTTCCCCACTTATATAACCTATATGCCTGTAAAAGCTTTCTATAGCTACCGTAACGGCTAATATAAGATAAATTAAGGCACAAAGGTAGTCCCGACCTTGACTTCACACACCCGCGACGAACTGATGCCACTCTCAGCCACAACGCCTTGAAAATGAAACAGGAGAAAGGGCTTGCAGCTCTTTCTTATACGGCTCCCTTCTTCACGATAATGCTTAATGCATCCTAAAAGCACATCTGTCCACCCTAATGACGGTACTTGCAGCAAGAGTCTAAAATGGAGGCCGGCAATTTTCTATCCTCATAAGCTCTGGAAAGCAGCCCTCGACAATAACAACCTGCGACGCGGCCAAATCAGCCAGGTCGGAAATAGCAGCGTTCGGAGGAGGAAGACACCCGTGGTCACGCAGTCTGCCTCCTTCGGCGCTAAGAGCAGGCCGGTCCCCCGCAGCGTGTCCCCTGGAATGCTGCTTACAGTAAAAGTATCCTCTGGACAGAGCTACGATGGAATTTGACTCCATTACGAAGGAGCATCTGCCGATGCTCATTTTCTACCTAACACGATGAATGGTCACAGCAGTGGCGTTGGCTGCAGTGGGTTTATTTTCAGATTAAGATATATATAAAAAAAAAAAATAAAAGGGATAAAGCAAAGGTACCTGAAATTACAGCAATTTTCCATGACCCGTGCTCCTCCTTGGCTATTCTTTCTGCCTCCTCCATTAGTAACATACCAAATCCCTATAATAGGAGAAATAACAGGAAGAAAAGGTAAGCTCTGTAAAAATAGAAAGCATAAGCGAGGTCAGCGTGTAAGCATCAGCACAGTTTCAAAAGACTCATAATTTTGGCACAGGACTGATCAATACCTTATTGCAGGAGAGGGCTTGGAAAGAGGTGTACCAACTCTAAGCTTTAAAGTGGAGCTCTCCCGGGGCTTTTTTCTCATCGTGAAATTATTCACGGGCAGTTCTAGCGTCTGACTGCTTCCCCACGGCAGGAACAGAACAAAGTTAAATCCACTGATGGTAAACCAACTTGGTACCAACCCTGTAATTCCCAGCGCTGAACAAGTCTATCCCGCTGAGATAACCAATCCTAAACAACAATCACCCATCTTAACATCTACCTTAGCAGACCTGGGTTTGTGCTGGTGAATGAAACCAAGCCAGAGTACAAACACCAGATGCGACTGGGAGAGTTGGGTGGAGAGAAACCTTATGAAGTTCAACAAGGGCAAGTGTAGGGTACTGCATCTGGGGAGGAATAACCCCCTGCACCAGTACAGGTTGGGGGCTGACCTGCTGGAGAGCAGCTCTGTGGAGAGGGACCTGGGAGTCCTGGGGGACAACAGGATGCCCACGAGCCAGCAGTGTGCCCTGGTGGCCAAGAAGGCCAATGGCATCCTGGGGGGCATCAAGCAGAGTGTGGCCAGCAGGGCGAGGGAGGTCATCCTCCCCCTCTGCTCTGCCCTGGGGAGGCCACATCTGGAGCACTGTGTCCAGTTCAGGGCTCCCCGGGTCAAGAAGGACAGGGAACTGCTGGAGAGGGTCCAGCAAAGGGCTACGGAGATGCTGAGGGGACTGGAACATCTCTCATATGAGGAAAGGCTGAGGGACGTGGGGCTGTTCAGTCTAGAGAAAAGAAGATTGAGGGGGGATCTTATTAATAC
>NW_009647013.1:804191-807235 GCF_000708025.1 Charadrius vociferus | reverse complement strand
GGGGGGGGGTTGGACTGGATGATCTCCAGAGGTCCCTTCCAACCCTGACCATTCTGTGATTCTGTGATTGCCTACACTGTCGAATTGCAGAGGGATCCCAGTGCCATTTTGACTGGGGACACCAGTCGAAACATGTGGCCAGACGCTATAGAGCCAGAGACGGGCCCTGCTGCTGTTCGCTCTTCTGATACACATCTCGCCTTCGCGCCTCGCAACCTTCATTTCCACAACCCCTCCAGGAGTCGGGAACTGCTATCGTCCTCGTTTGAGTAAGAAGAATTGAGGCACGCAGCGACCTCGGGGCTGGTCGGGGCTACCACAACGGCTGCATCGAACCGCTCAGGCTCCGTACGGCTCTCCGAGGCTCCGCGCGTGACACAGGAGATGCCAAATCAAAAAGAATTGGAGAAGAACACGTTCATATTCTGGACCAGTTCCACGTCTCTATTTACGTTTGGAAATCTTGCGCGGCAGGAGCGCTACTGGAATCACAATAATGCTTCAGAATAAGGGAAGAGCCTTTCCACACTATTTAACAGCTTCGCTGGCCTATAGCTGGGAATAATTGATTGGGTTAATTCACTCCTAACATTAGGATGCAGGGATTCTACTCGGCTCTCTGTTCATCTGTTTTCCTGACAAGATGTACAGAATCGGGCTGCGGCGACACTGAAGTAGATGTGATTTAATTCTAAAAAACATTTAACACTTACAGGCGTTTTTAAATAACACCCAGAAATCTTCGCTCTAAAACGTCCTTCTAATCAGAAATTGCCCCCACAACTGTGAAGAACACTTTCTGATTAACCTCTTGAACACTGACTATTCCGAATGAACACGAGTGCGTCATATGCCATGAAATTTCAATTTGCAGCCTATTTTAATGTTCGTAGTCGGCTACTTTCAATTGATTTTTCTCTCCCTCTCTTTTTTGGTTTTGGTTTTGTAGTTGGTTTTTTTTTTTTTTTTTTTCAAATACTTAGGATGGCCACTTTTCCTTCCTGAATTTTTAAGTGTTTGATAGTGGAAACATCCACTTATTTTTTTCTTTTTTTCTTCTTTTTCCCCAGCCACTGCCTTATGGTCACACACCATCAGCATCTAGCAAAACCGCATCTTAATGCATACACTCAGGGAAAGATTAATAAATAGAAGGAAGTTAATTTAAAACATCAGCCCTGAGCACTTCTGGCAAAGAGGACAAACTGATTGCTTTTTTAAAAGCTGAGTGTAAAGGTTCAAAACCTACCGGGGCAAAATTTAATTCACATTTTTGCTCATCGCAAGCCGCAGCATGTTACACGCAGCAGCAGGATAACGTGCAATTTTCCTACGAGTCACTGCAAGGAATTAGAAACGCAGCTTCCCACTCCATTCTCACGTGCTTTAAGATATATCTGAAATGGCCTCACAAGTGTGTCTGAAGCAAAAAACTGTCAGACACAACGAAGAGACTTTGCTCGGGAGTCTCACCCCATCGCTTAAACCGATAGACATCTCAGAACCAAAGTTGGATTTATTCTGTTTTGGTAGGAAGAATGTTTTCAATAAACGTTCCTTTGAAAGAAAATTGGGGCGTACCAAATAAAATCTCACCTTCCCAGATGTAATTATTTCCGATTTCAGAAGCGAAATTCATCTACAGAACAAGATCAATTTTAGAAGGAAATAAAAAACCACAATGGGTTTATCTCCCTTGTTTTGCTTTTACTCGGTGAAGTCCGATGTACCGTACAGGATATTGAAGGAAAGATACTTCAGAACCAAAGACGCTTCGTACTCAAAGGCCAAATTAGCACCAGCATACATGAGCTCATACTGGACTGGGTAGGAAGCAACGCTGATAGCATTCAGGCATACCTTTTTTTTATCTCAGAGCAGTTGCAAATGCCTAAACACGATCACACTAGCGAAAACTCAGAGGGAGCATGATTTCAGGAGGGGAAATGCAAGAAGGGGCTCAAATTTAATTGTGTTCCCATTGCAGAGGACTATAATCCAAGCAACTGAATGATGTTAAACAAATTTCTTCTCCGGTTATACTTGGGGCAGGGAGCCGGGTGCAAGAAAGAGGCGCAGATGAAAAATAAAGATGGTTTGGAGTACCTGGTGTTGAAACTTTGAAGGATCCCGACTGCTCACGGGGACCACGCTCCCATACACGTGCAGTTCCCGGACAATGGAAACGCCTCCTTTCAGCTCAGGTCTGAATGACTCCTCCGAACACTTCCGCAGTCGTAGAAGGCCAACGAGAATATCCTGCTCTGGGTCTTCATAGGACAGGAAGGTCTCCCAGCCACCATTAGCCACATAATCTCTTCTAACTAATTCAATCTGGTCAAAGAGAAGAAGCGATGACGAACATAAAGAGGAAAAGAGGAAAGGAAAATGTCTTTTAAAATATTTAAGCAAGAAGTTGAACAAACCAAAAGCAATTTCATGGATCCATAAACTATTATGATTCAGAGAAAACACGAAGTGCTTTCTTAAAGGCCAATTTAACTCAAGATGGATTTTAGCAGTGCTGGGTAAGAGCTGCTGTTACTGCAGCCATATTAAAGATAAAACACGCGACTGCTTTAACAGAAACGTATTTGCCAATGGGACAGAAGTAGTCTTCTATCCTTTTCCGCAAGCTTTCCGGAAGCTTGGTAACCCACATGGTTACCTGTTTGTAAGTCAGAACCCTAAACCCAATGTTTCTTGAGTCACTCTAGTTTCATAATCACTGCAAGATCAAGGGGGGGGGCAGGGGGGCAACTCTTGCCGCTAATCAAGGGACTCACTCTAATTGAAATTCAGCTGCAGTTACAAATTCACCGACGTAGAAAGAGTAGTTTTGCATCTGCCTTCACGAAACCTGCGTGAAGGTCCTCTACTGCTTCGCCAAAAAAACAGCTTGAGATTTCTACAGAGCACGGCTCTTCTAAGCAGCAGTCAACTTATTTACTAATCACCAATCACTTCTTTCCAAGCGCTGCACAGGATCTACCTTCATGAGCAAACTGTGTAGTGCCACAGGAGTGGATCCGAAAGAGTTGGTG
>NW_009647013.1:803337-804139 GCF_000708025.1 Charadrius vociferus | reverse complement strand
TTACCCTTCCAGATAGCACTGAAGACACCAGAACCATCCTGAGAACTGACCAGTAACAACGTATCACTTGCCTCAAACCCAATTTTTGATAACAATCCAGACAAATGCAGCTTTGAAGAGCTCAACAAGTGAAAGGGAAAAGTGCCGTGAGAGTTGGCTGACTGTGGAGGATACAATAAAGACCATGCTTGGGTAGAAGAAACGACTTCTGCAGAGCACCAAAATGCTATGAAGGGTAACTGGTGGATAAGAGAGCAGAAAGAAAACATCTTTTTCAGACAGTCCTGACCTACCATCATCAAGGAGCAGCCCCAGGACCCAAGATGAGACTCCCTTATGGCCACAGGAGACCTGATCAAATCTCATGTTAACGGTAGCTGTGTTTATCTGTAGCAGAGTTAGAATCATAGAATGGTTTAGGTTGGAAGGGACCTTGAGGATCATCGAGTTCCAACCCCCCTGCCCTGGGCAGGGACACCTCCCACCAGACCAGGTTGCCCAAGGCCACCTCCAGCCTGGCCTTGAACACCTCCAGGGATGGGGCCTCCACAACCTCTCTGGGCAACCTGTGCCAGTGCCTCACCACCCTCACAGGGAAAAACTTCTGCCTCATGTTTAATCTAAACCTGCCCTCTTCCAGTTTAGAGCCATTCCCCCTCGTCCTGTCACTCCATGCCCCAGTAAAAAGTCCCTCCCCAGCTCTCCTGGAGCCCCTTTAGGCACTGGAAGGCAGCAATAAGGTCTCCCCGGAGCCTTCTCTTCTCCAGGCTGAACAGCCCCAACTCTCTCAGCCTCTCCCCAT
>NW_009647013.1:802097-802713 GCF_000708025.1 Charadrius vociferus | reverse complement strand
CTGTACTGGTGCAGGGGGTTATTCCTCCCCAGATGCAGTACCCTACACTTGCCCTTGTTGAACTTCATAAGGTTTCTCTCTGCCCAACTCTCCAGCCTGTCATTATCATTATGATGATAGTGTCACATCACTGGTGACATAGTGAGCCACTCTGCATTTTGAACTGGTGTGATACAGCTGAAAGAGCCACCCATCCTTGCTGTGGGGACCCCCTTGCCCACCTGTAACAACCCGCTGCTGAGCAGATCAGAATGGGTAGACAGCTGGGTAAAAAACTGGCTGGATGGCCGTGCCCAAAGAGTGGTGGTGAACGGAGTTAAATCCAGTTAGTGTCCAGTCACAAGTGGTGCCCCCCTGGGCTCGGTCTGGGGCCAGGCCTGTTCTCTTCAATATCTTTATTAACGATCTGGACGAGGGGATCGAATGCACCCTCAGTAAGTTCATATATGACACTAAGCTAGGCGGGTGTATTGATCTGCTTGAGGGTAGGAAGGCTCTGCAGAGGGATCTGGACAGGCTGGACCGATGGGCTGAGGCCAACGGTATGAGGTTCAACAAGGCCAAGTGCTGGATCCTGCACTTGGGTCACAACAACCCCATGCAGCGCTACAGGCTT
>NW_009647013.1:791552-801548 GCF_000708025.1 Charadrius vociferus | reverse complement strand
CTGATGACATCACAGTCTGTGTTGGGGGGGAGGGGGGGTTCAGAAGAGACTGGTCCCAGTCTCATCCCATGAGCTAGGCACCCGCTACCAGCTGGCGTACCTCAGGTGCGCTCCTGGAAGGCGCTTTCTAAATGAATCCGAAAGAAACCAGGTTTCTGTGCTTCCCGAAGCTTTCAAAGCGGGGATCAACTGGAGGATTTGCTTCAAAAGCACACCCCTGATCTGAACTAAAACCATCACACAGACGCACCTGCCATCCTTTTAACAGACTCCTTTAACTTCAGGAATTCAAACGTGAATGGAAAGTGTCAGCGGATGCTCTGTGCACCGGCACTGCACTGGTGTTTCTATCAGTTACACCCCGACGGCACAGGATAGGATCGGTCCCTACGTGTACCTTGCCCGCTCTTCCCAGTACTACTATAAAGAATAAAGCAAAGGACCTCAGTCTTTTTTTCTGCAAATTCTCCAATACCCAGAAATCGATGAATTAAAGATTTGTTTACAGAGAAGCCGTAAGAGATTCTGTCGCCTGCCTGCCCCTACTCCACGACAAAGCCTGGGTGAACACAGCTCCCAATTAAACCCCTCACTGACTACAGAAGCCAGGCTCGTTTCAAGGCTGACGTACAGCTCACAGGGTAAGCGCCCAAGCAGATGTCTGCCGATGTGCCAAGTTCTCCAAGAGCACAACTCCGCTCCAGCTCCCATGTCAGGACGGCTGACACACACCGATCCAGATCTACCGTTAGGTATGTAACACCGCTAACAAACCGGAACTGGACAGGAATCATAGAATCACAGAATCATAGAATGGTTTAGGTTGGAAAGGACCTTGGAGATCATCGAGTTCCAACCCCCCTGCCATGGGCAGGGACACCTCCCACCAGACCAGGTTGCCCAAGGCCACCTCCAGCCTGGCCTTCAACACCTCCAGGGATGGGGCCTCCACAACCTCTCTGGGCAACCTGTGCCAGTGCCTCACCACCCTCACATGGAAAAACTTCTGCCTCATGTTTAATCTAAACCTGCCCTCTTCCAGTTTAGAGCCATTCCCCCTCGTCCTGTCACTCCGTGCCCCAGTAAAAAGTCCCTCCCCAGCTCTCCTGGAGCCCCTTTAGGCACTGGAAGGCGGCAATAAGATCTCCCCGGAGCCTTCTCTTCTCCAGGCTGAACAGCCCCAACTCTCTCAGCCTCTCCTCATAGCAGAGGTGCTCCAGCCCTCGCATCATCAAAAGAGCGTGAGCTTTTGAAAATACCCAGATTCTGCAGTTAGTTTCATACGCAAAAGGCAGTAGGGTTAAAGGTTACTGCTGATGTATAAAGCAGAAAATATTATTAAGCACTGCAATACTAAGAGTTTGAAATGGCAAGATTGGAGAACTCTTGGCTTCTCCTGAGCACAAAACAAAACAAGTAGAAAACATGGCTCCGTTGCTTGTTCTCCAGTACGGACTCCCTGCCCTGTCCTGCCCACATCCAGTTCAAAAGCAACTTGTAGAGAGAGATGAAGTACGACTACAGGGACCTTCACCAGGAGGCTTTATATTGTGTGCATTTTTACAGCATCATCAGCACGTACCAGATACGCTGATCTGCTCAGGAGAGTCCCTACTGGATCGAGTTTTTTGTTCTCCCCACTTCCCTAGGCACAGAGTAACACAGAATCCCAGACTGGTGGGGGTTGGAAAGGCCCTCTGGAGCTCCCCCAGTGCCACCCCCCGCCAGAGCAGGGGCACCTCCAGCAGTGGCCCAGGACGGCGTCCAGGCGGGTTTGGGATGGCTCCAGAGGGGGAGACTCCCCCACCTCTCTGGGCAGCCTGTGCCCCTGCTCTGCCGCCCTCACAGCAGAGAAGGCCCTCCTCAGGTGGAGATGGAACTGCCCATGGTCACCTTTGTGCCCGTTCCCTCTTGTCCTGTCACTGGGCACCACTGGAACCAGACTGTCCCCATCCCCCGGCCCCTCCCTTGAAGGATTGATCAGCGTTGAGAAGATCCCCCTCAGACTTCTCTCCTCCAGACTGAACAGCCCCACGTCCCTCAGCCTTTCCTCAGCAGAGAGATGCTCCAGTCCCCTCAGCATCTCCGTAGCCCTTTGCTGGACCCTCTCCAGCAGTTCCCTGTCCTTCTTGACCCGGGGAGCCCCGAACTGGACACAGCGCTCCAGATGTGGCCTCCCCGGGGCAGAGCAGAGGGGGAGGATGACCTCCCTCGCCCTGCTGGCCACACTCTGCTTGATGCCCCCCAGGATGCCATTGGCCTTCTTGGCCACCAGGGCACAGAGGGTCCTAGGACACACCAACCCCTTCAAAGGGTTTTCAGGGACTCGGGAAATGCACAGAGCCTTTTCCTCCTGGGATACTGGCATAAATGTGGCAAAAGCCAGCCTGAATCCCCTCCGGGTTACACTCTTAACCCAAAACGGCTACTCCCAGCTTAAAAATCTGCCTTATTCCCACTAATTGAGATCATTATCTGGATACAACCCCCCCCATGCTTTGCAACAGCAGCTTCTATGTCTTACACTTTCTGCTTTAACACTAATGCGGGTTCGTATCCGTAACAGAGCTGTCATTGCCGCTCGCCTTTCAAAAACTGTCAATCCAACGTCTCTTTGCAGCAACGATTCACGAGAGCATTTTTAAGGCCATTACGTAGCACTCTGCAGCCTTAACCGTTCTGAAAGCAGTCAAATACCTTCCGCTGCTATGGAGAAACGCCGCTAATTGAACAGGCAGCGGAGAGATAGCTCTGTAAATAATCAGCTACAGGCAAGTAATCTACTTCGAATTGATTTTTTTTTAAAAAAAAAATACTTTTAAAAGCAGACACACCACCGCCATTACAAAAATACATGCAGCCTACTGATCCTCAACAGCGAGAAGTTGCAGAAAGTGTAACTAATTACAGCAAGCGATTAATTTATTTTAGATCTGACATGATAGCCTCTCTTATGAAGAGGATGTGTTGTTTACTTACGAAGCCAAGAAAAACATCACACCTTGTCATTAGTCTAAAGCGCATGAAAAATTATCCCATCTTTGGAATATTTCTCTTGCTTGCTGTCATGATAAATTTTGCTAAGACTACATAATGACATCCTCCTGCCACTCAGACAGATGAGTTTAACAAAGGGAATTTTCAACATAACGTTGCTTTGAAAACCCTGTGATAAGCTATTTGCTAACTACTCAAGAAATTTACAATTTAAATTAGATTAGCACCGCTGACAATAGACATCTTTGGAAGATATTTCGTGAGCTGACCGCAGATTAGGTTAACGGGAGCAGAGCACAAAGGCTACATGGCCCGTGTACGAACGAGACCGTACAGCCTCAGTTCTTGCAGAAATCTGGTAAGAACAAGATAATATATTTGGGATCGTTCTACGTTTATATATGTTATATCCACTTATGCAAGATGGGGAGTATTGCACTCTCTCTGAATTCACACAATGGCAGGAGAAAACCAGAATACAACTCCTAGTAATCTCTGATTTCCAAAGTGAGAACATCTTTCAGATGCTGAACTCGGAGAATATTCATTCTGCTTAACTCTGGCACCAAATTCAGAGCCTCTTTGAAGCCTAAATAATCAGTGGAGCTTCCAAAGCGCGACCAAGAGGACCTCTGTTAGGAACCTCTTTCTGTGCTGACACGCAGAGAGCCTCACCCCAGTTTAGCGGCTCACATTTGCCAGGAAAGGGTGGACCAGGTGATCCTTGAGGTCCCTTCCAACCTGGTATTCTCTGATTTTATGATTTAGAAAGTGGGCATGTGCCCACGGCAGAGAAAAGAGAGAGGTACGTGTCACTCTGATTCAGCTATCTATCTGGGGGTAGCAGTATCTTCTGCCTGGAACAAAGACTACTTGTTTGAAAGTAAAGGAGATCTACGATGGACGAATGCCACAACGATTTCAAGACCTTCCTTAACGTCTTAAGAGGAAGAGAATACTTCCAGGTATGATTTATTAACCACGGTATACATGTACGCTAAGACGGATCGGATCCTGCATGATCTTAGAAAGTTCATCTCCTTGGGTGCCATACATGGCCATCTTCCTCCCAACTCTCTGGAAGGACCGATCCCTCCTTGTAACTACAGTGAACTGGAGGTGCTAAATCGGATGCCTGAAGTTCAGCGCTGTCCATTTTCCTTTCTATAGAATAAGCATAGCAATCTTTTTGTAGACTATTTTAGGAAGGAAAACCACGACATATGTGTTATAAGGTAAATGGCTCTACTCACCTATACGGCTCTACTCACCTATACACATACATGTGCAGAAGTGTATTTATACATATACTGTTTGCCTATACAAACACGCACATTCACAAAAAAGGCTGTAAATTCATCTCGCTAAACGCTCATTCCTGTTCAGCGTGAGCACACTATGGTTTTGGTATTTTCTAAATCCAAATTGTAACGAGGAGTGAGAAAAGGGAAGGCTGAGAAGCAGTAAGAAAGAGCTACTTATTTTGTTACAGCAGCGCAAATACCAAAATAACTGCTGGCTGTAGTCAGTTTATTGAACATGGTGGTCCATAAATTTCAACATGTGACTGCGCTCAAACAAAAGACATCCAAAGCTGCTGCGAAAATAAATGGAAAATTGGATCCAACTACAAAGGCAAACCGCAGGATTGGACGTGCAACAAATGGGTCCCCAACGCCTCCACACCAAACACATATAACAAATTGTGTCTGAAACAAGCTCCTAGGAAAAAAAAAGACAAATCTTACCTGATACGGTCTCACTTTATGGTGAATTTCTTGAATTCCAACCTCTCTCGTCCTTACATCGCGACACTAGGAAGAGAAAGGAAGGGGGGAAAATAAATGACATAGGAGAAAAAACATTAACCTCTGAAAGACACAGATTTCCAGCCACCTGTTGGGTTCAAAACTAACCGGTAATAGCACGAAGTTGCACGGATGAATTTCAAATGGGTAGACTTCAAAATAAAAATGCTCACCGATCCATCCCTAATATACCTCTGAAAGAGGTCTTAGTGCTAAATGGAAAGACATGCTGGCAAAAAGCAATTCACTAAGCAACCGTTATGGCTCACGAGGAAACGTACCCTTTGATTCGCAAACAGCAGGGTCTGGAGGCAAAGTCAACACACATGAAAGAACAACAGAGAAAAAAAAAAAAAGACTTTGGCACAATCCACTTTTACCCTCCATTGGGAAGGTCTAACATTGGCAAAATCTACCCTCAGGCACCAGAGATGCTTAAATAGCCAGTTTTTAAATCTCAACAACCCTTTTCTTGCTTTTAAATGAGAACTGTTGCAGAAGTCCTACCCAAATATCAGAAAGTAAAGCTAACGCTGATCTGGCATCCACAGAGCTTCACTGAGGCTTGGGATCAATGAGAGAGAAAACAAGGAGAGCCAAAAGAAATCTTCCCTCCCTTAGCAGTCAGACAGGAGGAGACGAGGCTCCAAGCTCAGTGCTCGAGAGAGGGGTTATAGCCCGCAGGAACTTTTGTGCTTCTCGGCAAAGGCAACAAAAGTTGAATAATTTGGCACCCGTTCAGGTAAGCAAAGGGCTGTGATAGTACAAGCACTCCCACTGCAGGAGACCGTGCGCATTCACCTCTTAGCGGGTTTACTGGAAAGTCCAAGGCTAAGCTTAACCCAACTTTTGTCGGCAAAGTGCAGCCGCAACAGTTTTACCCAAAGCAGCTGAGCTGCAAATGCTCATGTCATTCGACCAGCGCTGCTGTAGCTGTACTTGGAGGGAAAGAAGACAACCTCCGCCAATGGGCTACCATTGCTCTACCAGCAACACCACTTCCCCACCCATGGATTTCCAAAAGCCAGACTTTTAGACAGGGGGAAAAAAAGGTGGAAATCCAATTCACACTGAAACTCGGAGCACCCAGAACAAGCACAGCTCTATCTCATGCCCTGTCTTCCTCTGAATGCTTTTTAATTCCATTATCCATATAAAGCGACGATCTCCCAAACAGCAGAAAAAAGTGGGGTTTCGTGTTTGGTTTTTTAGAGTGAGCTATGGTAAAACCAGGATTCACTGTCGTACCAGGATTCTAGAGCACACAAGCTCTCCTCTGTTTTAGTTTCCCAGCTACACAGACAGCACAGTAAAAGGCAGAGAAATAGCCACTCTTCATTAAGAGCCCCAGAACTGAGAAAGGATGAGCTCTGGAGCCCCCAACATAGGAAGGACATGGACCTGGTGGAGCGGGGCCAGAGGAGGCCCCGGAGCTGCTGGGAGGGCTGGAGCCCCTCTGCTGGGAGGACAGGCTGGGAGAGTTGGGGGGGTTCAGCCTGGAGAAGAGAAGGCGAAAAAGGGGAGACCTCAGAGCCCCTTCCAGTGCCCGAAGGGGCTCCAGGAGAGCTGGGGGGGGGGGACTTTTTACAAGGGCATGTAGTGATTGGACGAGGGGGAATGGTTTCAAACTGTGAGAGGGCAGATCTAGATTAGATATGAGGAAGAAATTGTTTCCTGTGAGGGTGGTGAGCCCCTGGAGCAGGTTGCCCCGAGAAGCTGTGGCTGCCCCATCCCTGGAGGTGTTCAAGGCCAGGTTGGACGGGGCTTGGAGCAACCTGGGCTGGTGGGAGGTGGCCCTGCCCATGGCAGGGGGGTGGGACTAGATGATCTTCAAGGTCCCTTCCAACCCAAACCATTCTATGATTCTGTGACAACGTATGCTGGGATGATGCTTTAGAATTCTATGTCCCAACTGCCTATCTCCACTTGCACTCAGTGGCTGGCAAGCATGAAGGGCAGCATCTGGTCCCTCCAACAAGGCTGCTCAAGAAGAATTTCTCTCCAACACGCACAGACACAAGTTGCGGTGTTGGCACGACTGATCCCCATCACCCAAACGCGCTCCTCACCAAGCCATTCCCCAAAGACGGATGCCAAAGCTGGCTGATCTTTACTATTGAGCCTGCAAACATGTAAGATTCCTACAAGCCCTTTCTTGCCTTGGCCTTTTCCGCCCCTTTTCCAAGCAGATAGACAAGAGGACAAAGCATACTTAATAGTTTTCTCCTTCGACACAAGAAAAACACAACAGTACCTTACATTTCAAGCTATACTGCAGCCACCTGTTTGGTTCTTCATTCCACCAGCTGCGGTGTTTCTGCCTCACTAAATTAAAATCTATAATCACCTGCACAGCAGAGAGTTTTACAGATTTTGGTTCTTCTAAAAGCGATGCCTGCCAGCCTGACAAGCCCTTTAACGGTTCAGCTCAGCCCTGACTGCCATGGATCAGCTACCCCTGCTTCTCCAGCTGGTCTTGATCAGGTTCAGATCAAATGATGTGGGTTTAGTATCAAACCCAGGGAAGGGTTCACCAGTAGCCCTAAAGAGCTCAATTGAAAAGGCTTAGCTGCACCCCGGCAGTTGTCTCCCCCCGCCTGGTTTTGAAGTGAAAAGTCAGCAGGAGGGATGGAAGCTTCTGCGGTTGCCAACGCTGTCTGCCAAATCCTGGCTCGCTACTGGAGAGAGACTGGGAGGAACGATTTAAGGGAAAAGTCCACGGCATCAGCTTAGGAGAGATTACGCGGTACGGAAAGCCCAGCTAGAAGGAAAACGGTCTGGAGTTTCTTCTCCGATCTTTTGCACTGCAACTGCAAGATCCAAGTGAGATGGCAAAGGCAGTACGGAGCTAGACGTAGCCTAGAGAACTATCCACCTTAAATACCAAAAATATAGGTCAGCAGCACAAGTTGATGCGGGAGCACGGGCAGACAGGCGGTAGCTGAAGACTGCACTGTTTCTGGATGCAGTAATGCCTTAAAACCTCTTTAAGGAAAGGTGAGTTAGAAAAGAGGGAGCGCTAAATCACAACACGGACACGTGGCACAGTTGTGGTGAGGATCTGCCCCTGCCTGAACACCGAAACACCGAAGCACTCAAAGCCCTTTGGAAGAGTCTCGAGGAACACGGGGTTTGGGTGGTGTTTTCTCTAGGAAGCCGGGCATCCCAAGAAAGGCGGAATTTGGGCATAACTTTACTGGAGGATCTGCAAACTGTGGTTGATAACCAGGTTTTGGAGGGAGGTTCAAACAGAGAGCAGTGCCAGCACAGACCGTGGCGGGCACTGGGGATGAGGACTGCTGCAGCAACCTTCTGAGAACAACCAAGACTGGGTATAGGTACCTCCTTCTGACTTCAAACACAAACGCAATTCCTCCCTCCCCCTCCTTCTCTCTGCCCCCGCTCATATTTTTATTTGACCTTAGAAATATGAAGAATATCAAGTCTCATTTGTTTGTGCCGAAATCTCTCTTGCAAGATTTTTCTGGCCTCAGACTAAGAGCTTCTCTTCCAATTGTTCAGTCAAATAAGTGCACGCGTGGGAAAAAGAAAGGAAGGAGAATTTCCAATAGCATAAATTAAAAAGAAACCTTCCTGCCATCTCTCTGATTTTAGGGTTTCATTCTGCTAAAAAAATGGAATATCACAAACTAGTTACCAAGTACCTTCAGGAACAGGGCGAAAGTGCTCACCTAAAAAGCAACCAAACAAAAACAGCTTTTCAGAAGTATCACCAAAGTGCTTTTGAGTCGGGAACATTTTTTTTGAAAAACCTTTGCGGATGGTTTTAGTCCAGCAGCACACCCAGCTCTTATTGTGTTTTCTGGTCATTACTTTCCTCTCTGCTACTTCATGTAAAGTCATCAAGCAGCTCTCCCTCAACGCCGATTGACGAATAGTTTACCTGTGTCCCAAGATCTTTCATCCTGGCCAAGGCAAGCTCTCTCAGGTTCCCGTGCTCCACTCCAGAGCTGACCAGTGGCATTGGGATATCTCTGCATAGAAGAGAAAAAACAAAAACCTCAAACAACCGCATTAGCAGGTGATACACCATAAAGTACAATTACGGCCACCTAAGGCCAAGATCCCAAATAGCAGACCACAGAACTTATCCGAATTACCTTTGTTTCAAGTCTTTAGTTGAACAAGAAATAACACAGGCAAACCACAACTAAGAGCAGGAGAAAAATGAAGGGAAAAAGCTACAGATTTTATTTTAGTAAAAAGACTGGAGACAAAAGCAGGCTTTTACACTCTTGAGAAATAGGTTATAATTTTGCTCTCAGTTCTTCACTTGGAAGTCTGGGGAAAAAAAAAGGCTCATCCAGCCGAGCCTGGGACTCCAGGTCAGATGTTCTTCACGGTATCTGTTGCCGGAGACCGGCAATTGGGAACCAGACCGCGTCTTTCTGCAGTCTCTGAGTTGAATGTCCATCAGGGAAAATTCATCAGAATCAGAACATTTTTATACTGGGGTGTTAGCTGCTTAGAAGTGAAAAAGTTCTGGTTAAGCCAATGATTTGCAGCAAAGCCCAGCCAGAAGGTTTAGGGCCTTCCTACGGGAATGTAAATCACGAGTCTGCAAACGGCAGAACTCCTTCCTTCAGTTCTCCAAGGGAAGCACCACAATGAAATGTGAAGTCAGACCAGGCTTGGCCTCTCCGCTGCCCTCCAGGGCAGTTTGTCCCACTAGAGGCGACGACAGCAGGAGACCATTCCTTAGGGAAAGGAGGATCTATGCAGCCACATCAAACTGAAAAAGAAACATGCCAGAATCACAGAATTTTCAGAGTTGGAAGGGACCTCTCGAGACCACCCAGCCCCACTCCCCTGCTAAAGCAGGACTGCCCAGAGCACATCCCTCAGGACTGCATCCAGGCGGGTCTTGAAAACCTCCAGAGAAGGGGACTCCCCCCCCTCCCTGGGCAGCCTGTGCCACTGCTCTGTCACCCCAACCCTAAAGAAGGGTTTCCGTCTGTTGGAACGGAACTTCCTCTCTTCCAACTTGTGCCCATCGCCCCTCGTCCTGTCCCTGGGAACCACCGAGAAGAGTCTGGCTCCATCCTCCTGCAACCCCCCCTTTAGATACGTGTATGCCATAATAAGGTCTCCCCTCAGCCTTCTCCTCTCCAGGCTAAAGAGTCCCAGCGCTCTCAGCCTCTCCTCATACGGGAGATGCTCCAATCCCTCA
>NW_009647013.1:783557-791022 GCF_000708025.1 Charadrius vociferus | reverse complement strand
CCAGAACACGGGCAACGCTCACCCTCTATCTAATGCTATACCAGAGAGTGATTCCAACTGCTTCTCCCTCTCCCTGCTCGCACCCCACCCCGGCACCTCTGATAACACACCACCCAAGTGCACCACGGTGTCATCCAACCCCCCTCAGACCTTCTGCACGCAAAGAAGGACTATACAAGTGCTGAGGGACGTGGTTTAGTGGTGGGCTTGTCAGTGTTAGGTTAATGATTGGACTGGATGATCTTACAGGTCTTTTCCAATCTCAGAGATTCTGTGATTCTGTGAAAGATAATCGCTAAATTGTACAACAGGTTGGTCTCAAAACGGGGCTCAAACATTCCTTTGTGAGTATTCCTCCTTTTTCTTTATCTATGCAAACATTCAATAGAGTAAAGAACAGAATATCACAAAAAAAACCCCATACAGAGAATGAGATGGTTCAGGGAATTGGTAATGTAATTAGCTTAATCCATCTTGGTTCAGTAGTGATTGAAAGTCATCACCGTCTAGCAGCTGTCTGATGACCTCTGTAAAACGTATTAATTGATCTATTCAGTTCCTTGAGGACTTGCATTCACACCACAGCCCCCATTAACCATTACTATTTTTGGCAGCAGCTGCATGGAAGATAAAGGTCTTCAAGGGTCCTAAAGGCCTGATCCTTGTGCTGCTTCAGCCCCGTAGAAGTCTGAGACACTGGCAAAGGGGGAGCAAGAAAAGGAGTTTTCCTTTTCCTTCGAATGAAAATAAGGGCTTCAGGACTCCAGGATTCTCCTCCCATTTCAGCATCGCACTCCAATTTCGGTACAGCTCTCCCCGGCACGATGGAGGCCCCGTGTTTTACTTTCCTCCCCTGTTTTCCCTGTTCTTCTTTGGATAAAAGGGTCTACGAAAAATTCCTCGCCTCTTACACTCGCTTGCCAAAAAACTGAGGCAGAACACAATTAGCTAACCAGTTCATTTATTCAGTGGATTTCTTTGAGTAAATAAGACATTGCAGAGCCAACACAACATACTTCAAAGAGCTTCAATTAGAGGAAATGAGCACTTCACATTGTGACTAAAGGACACACTAGAGGAGAACGGCATTTTCATCAGGGTATGTTAGATCTACAGTGATAATCTAACTAAACGCCTTTCTTCTAATTATGGAACAACTCCAAAAAGTCAGGCTGTATGTATTTTCCCCACAGGGACACAGATAAAACATCCTGACATCTTCCAGTACCAGGTCTTTAGCTAAATCCAGTATCAGCTATGAAACAGTAAGTGAAGTACTGCAAATAAAAGACAGATTACAACATACAGTAACTTGGGCCTCTCTCATTTGCCTACTGGGGAGCAAACTAAATTAAAAGATGAATGTGAAAAATCAGCTTTTTAAGAAAAAGAAAGCAAGAAATAGGTTTTCCATCCCCACTTCAGATTAGGGCAGAGCATTTAAATAAGTACCCTGCGTGCATCACGAGTGCACCCACTAACTGCCTATTTTGAATAGCCACAAGACAGCGTTGTACCGGTGATTTTAGGACTTGTTAAAACGCCAAACGAATTCAGGGATACGGGGGATTAAATCCCGACCTTATTAAAGTTAATGTGCAATTCGCCAGCAGCTTCAAAAGGGTCTATTTCATCTTCTGTTTTTCAAACATTCTGCATTACTCAGGACACTTGTGAAGCGGCCGATTGAAGCACACAGTGAAAGTCGAAAGACCTTGATCAGCTCCGACTTACACGATCCCGGTTCAGTAAAGTATTTTATTGCTTCATACCTACATCTCCCCATCAGTACGGTGAAAATAACATTCGTATAAAACACCAAGATCCACCAAAGAAAACGTCCTGAGGTGTGTGGCACTACTCCTGTCATTTCACACCTTCTCTCACACCGGAGCGCTTCGGTGATAATGAGGTTCACGAACACTCAGGATAAACACAGTATTAAGCCTCTCTGACAGTTACAAAACACCCTGGAAGATGTATTCTCCTCCAACCAGCCATCAGCATCTCTTTTTTTAAAAAAAAAAAAAAATAATAAATATGTATTTAGCTTGGTTTCCTGAAGGAGAAAGGCTTCTACAGTTTTTGTCAGTGACATCTCTCCCGTGCTCACCCGACTCATTAAACTGATTATTTTAAGCATGTGACAGACTAAAAAAACCTCCAGTCCCTTATGTTTCCGCAAAACCTGGTGGTAGGGAACAGAGATCCCAAACAGCGGTCCTAATAAGGAAGGGCATAGACAGCCCAGTCTTTTTTTGGTGGTGTTTGTCAGAGAACCCGAATGCACACACCGAAAGGTCAGTCAGAATGCAGAGAGCGCGGGACAAGTTGCCGTCCCGACAAGCTGAATCTGAAAGGATTTTGGAAATAGAGCCTGAAATGCAAGATGTGAAGGATGGAGGACTCGTGGCAGCAGGCCGGAGGGAGAAGGTAAGGCCCCAGGGCAGCAACGGAGAAAGGGAAAAAAGCTGCTGTCCTCAGTGAAGCAGCGTTGGGAACAGGTCACAAGTGGTTTTAGAAATCTGGCTTTGTTCATTATTCCGTAACGGAGTCACACAATGGCCCCGAAAGCAATTTAGATCAAAGTAATAGCTTTTGGACTTTGCACTGGAGGTGTAAAAATCTGTAATCACCACGAACAAGTTTCAGATAACATAAGCCAGTCAGTAAGAAAACAGTTATTCCACTGGAACATAATAACTGACAACCGGATGACAGCTGGATGGAGGCTGCCGCTCTTGACAGAAGAAATCACAGTCAAGCTCAGGCAAATCAGCGCACCAAGCAGAGAGTTTTCCAGCCCCGTGTTCCTTAGGAGAAGACCTGCTAAGCTGCAAACTCACGCGGACCTCTAAGAATAAACGTGTTTGGTTTAGATCCTACGCTGTGCTGACAACACCATGAACAAACGGGTCATTGTGTCTATAGTGGAAACGAAGAGGAAGAAGGAGATGTGCAGGGAGAAGAAGTGGGAGTTTTGCTTTTAATAATGCTTCTATGAGTTATGGGAAAAGTCTGGGGGAGTATCAAGTAGAAATTTCCCGTAAGCCATGGTTTGCCGCCTTCATCAGCATCACATCCTTCTCAGAGTTCAGCTACAGCCACCAGTTTCTCACAGCAAGAAGATCTGAAGAGAGGATCTCCTGGTCACTGAAACCGTGTCTCAGTTACTACAGACTGATCGATCACAATCCCATTCACAAACCTAATCAAGCTTCACGGTACTCACATTTAGCTTCTTTTCCTCTTTGGTAACTGTGGAAACCTACTCCAGAATCTCAGACCTGGCCGAAAATTCCCATCTTCCTGCCCCATTTTCTGCAAGGCTACTTCTTATTTTCTTGTTTTCTGTTCCTATTTCTTATAAGGTTATTTCTCTCATAGGTTTGCAGAGGTCATTTATGTCCACATCTATCCTTTAAACAAAAGACTGATGCTCCTCTGCACATATTTCCACAGTTCATTTTCTTGAAGATGGGGATTATTGCAGATAAGGTCTTACCAAAGCCTTGTCTGGCTGCTGCATTAATACTTTCACGTCTAAGAAGAGTTACCTTGAAAAACAAATGCTTTTCACGGCTGCATCCGCCAGCGGCTCATTCATATTACAGACCAAGATGTTAAGAACTTTTCCTCCTCTGCTGTTTTCACATGGTGCTCTCATGGTTCGCAGCAAAACCCCCTCTGACTTCCCCGAACTGCATTTCATCCCATCCCTATCACTCCAGCTTCCCCATCACCACATCCTCCTTGTGCATCCTCTCTTTCAATGATGCTTCCCAGCCCTGCAAGGTTTCCTCAATGCCCTACTACTTTTTGTGTCGCTGTAAATAAATACAATTTTGAGCAAGATTACGTTTTTGATAGATGTTGAGAAACTCCGCTAACAATCCTGAGTCCACACTTTCTTTGTCAAAGCCACCTAGTGTTTCGTGCCTTCAGCCACTTCCTTCTCTACCGCGTTTCTCTGCTTACCTCTGCTCCATCATATTTGGGATTGGGCACAAAATCAAATCACAGGATGGTTTAAGTTGGAAGGGACCTTGAAGACCATCGAGTTCCAACCCCCCTGCCCTGGGCAGGGACACCTCCCACCAGCCCAGGTTGCCCAAGGCCACCTCCAGCCTGGCCTTGAACACCTCCAGGGATGGGGCAACCACAGCTTCTCGGGGCAACCTGCCCCAGGGGCTCACCAAACTCACAGGAAACAATTTCTTCCTAATATCTAATCTAGATCTGCCCTCTCGCAGTTTGAAACCATTCCCCCTCATCCTATCACTACATGCCCTTGTAAAAAGTCCCCCCCCCACCCCGGCTCTCCTGGAGCCCCTTTGGGCACTGGAAGGGGGTCTGAGGTCTCCCCAGCGCCTTCTCTTCTCAAGGATGAACAACCCCAACTCTCTCAGCCTTAGAGAAGTCCAGGCAGGTGAGGTCTAATGCACAGGGCTTTCTCATTCTGCACGCTCTCGGAGAGCTCGGCATTGCCACCGTTTCCAGCTCACATAAGCTGGAAGCCAACTGAGTATTGTCTACACATGCAAAAACAGGCAAGTACGCTCCAGCCTCCCTTCCTAACATCAGACAGATGTAGGAGATAACAGAAGAAAAATAACCCAAGGAAGACCTTACGCTGAAAATACAGTGCTAAACGGAAGTATTATCTATCGTCCTGGGAGGTGAGTGCCGGAAATAACAGCATGACCATCGTACGTTTATGAAAACCCGGCAACACCCACGGGGAAAGAAAGGCAGTCTCTATAGCCAAAAAAAAAAAAAAAAAGACACACCTCACAGCTCCTGCAATAAATATAGGAAACTTCACCCACAGTCAAGAGGCAATTATCCATCAACATCACTGAAGTACTACGTGTGCCACATCCTATGCTCTTGTCTGACTGGCAACGAGAGCCAGGCCTCCAGAAATCTTGAAGTTTCTGGCTGCATTAGAGCGGCAGTTCAATTTAAACAGCTGCTCATTCTACTCGGCATTTCCCATTCTGAAGAGATAGGAAGCAGTTTGAAAAATCTGTAGTGCATTAACGATTAAGGCTGAAAAATAATAAAAGGCTGAGTCAGACCTTGCTGTAATTAAAGCAAGAATCCCTCCAAGTGCAATAAATCAATATATAAGGTCCACCGCAGAAAATTACCTTTGAACACGGTACACACGTGTCCATGGTGGGACAAGGGCCAGGATTCTGGCCACCAGATCCACCAGAGTGCTGGGGGGGTAGCTCTTGTATCTTCCAGTCTTCCAGAGCTCGTACAGACCAGTGCCACGGATCACCAGCGTCGGATAGAGCTTCATGCCGTCTGGGCGAAAAGCAGGATTCTCAAAAAACTCCTGCAAAGGTGAAACCAAAAAAAGCAAGTCAGTGCAAAACAAACTACAATTCCTGGGGCTTCAGTGCCCCAACAAAACTAGTTTCAAGACAGGTTTTGTAAAAGACAATTGTAAGTACGTTTAAAGAATTACTGGCGTACATTGAGTTGCCGGTATTTATCCGTTTACGACATTTTTTGAAATGAAAAGAGCATGTTCTAGATTTAAAGAGAAGCCCACTAAAGAAAAAAAATCCACATGACAATGCTACGAGTCAAATCTGTACATTACTTCTACCTTTCAGCATGAATTCAATAGATATCGCACCATTTATTGTAACAGACTCTGCTCAGAATTAGAACAATAGAAATGAGTGTACTTATCTTCAATCTCAGCAGACCACATTTAGAGATTAATCAATGTGTCTGGGACACATCATTTGAATAGCAATGAAGAAAAACAGATTTATTCGACAACGATGTTCTGAACAATCCTGGAGAACGGGAGGACAAAATGTATCTCCTGCTAACTTCTATGACTAAATCCCAGCGCAGAACTGCAAATTGAGCAGCGCCAGCTCAGGCTACACAACAATCACCTTGGGTTTTTTGCAGATTCTATTTCAGTAATGACAATTAAAATAAAATCGCTTACAAAAAATCAAAAATGAGGCAAGGCACCCTGAACCAAGCTACCATTAAACTGACTTAAGCGACGACACGGCTCTCATTACAACAGAATCTATGGGCCAAACCTAATATCCGATTAGACTGTTGCACACTTGAAATCCACCGCTTGATCCCTCTCCAGCATGGGATTCTCTTCGTAGTAAAAAAAAAAATCACCAGGTAGTTAAGCTGGGTTAATGGCAGGCTATTGCGGTCCCACCAGTTGCCGCGCTAGCTTTAGGACTCACCAGCACTCTGCTGAAGGGCTTCGCCACATTCAGGTGGTTCAGACCCACTCAGACATTTTGCCACGTTTCCCACCACCGCTGTGTGTTAAAGCAGCTCCTGGAGCGCTTCCAGTTGGAATAAAGGGCCATCGGCAGCCTGCTGGGAGCAGGACCTGCCCAGCTGGGCGGCACTAAGCGGCTCCGTTGGCTCCCTGGGTTTCACAAACCCACACTTCAACACGGTAAAAAAACAGCAAATGGTCTGCTGCTAGCTTAAGGACACCAAAATGGGTCTGCACAGACTCGAATGCAGCGCAAGGACGGGAAGAGGCGAGCAAGGTCAGGGAAACGGCAGGACCACGTCAGCCCAGGTGGTTTCTGGCAGAGTCTCTGTCTGAGCCCGGGACCGGCTCCAGCAGCCCCTGCCCCGCACACCCACGCTCCCGTGCCACCCTGCCCGCCGCGCAGCTACCCAGAAAAACCGACCAGAAAGATAATCGTGCTGAAAAAAGAAACCAGTTCCCAAAAAAAAAAAAAAAAAATCTCTTCCAGGCAGAGCAGACCTCCTGAGCCATTTATCCACATCCTCACTAACGGAGAGATGGGGACAATTGAGCTTAGGAGACAAAAGCGTGGATGAAGTCCACGCTGCTGCTGCAAAATTAACTGTCAAATCCTGCATTCATGGTCTGATGAAGCTTCAGTCATCACCATCCCAGCAGCACCACTGCCTTAAGCAGCAGTGAGTCCCAGCTGGCCCCATTAAGAAAAAAACAACACAAGGGGGAGGTACCGGTTTTAAAATTTTGCAGGGTTGTTTTAACCGGGATCAACTTCGACAAATGGACCACTCGGTGGATAAAGAACTGGCTGGACGGTCGCACTCAGAGTTGCAGAGTCCATCTCGACGTTCAAGTGGAGAGCAGTGATGAGTGGTGTTCCTCAGGGGTCGGTACTGGGACCTGTACTGTTCAACATCTTTGTCGTGGACATGGACAGTGGGGTCGAGTGCACCCTCAGCAGGTTTGCCGATCACACCAAGCTGTGTGGTGAGGTAGACACGCTGGAGGGGAGGGATGCCATCCAGAGGGACCTGGACAGGCTGGAGAGGTGGGCCCAAGCCAACCTCATGCAGTTCAACAAGGCCAAGTGCAAGGTCCTACAGCTGGGTCAGGGCAATCCCAGGCACAACTCCAGGCTGGGAGGGGAATGGCTGGAGAGCAGCCCTGAGGAGAAGGCCCTGG
>NW_009647013.1:751138-783497 GCF_000708025.1 Charadrius vociferus | reverse complement strand
GTGTCCAGAGGAGAGCCACGAGGATGATGCGAGGGCTGGAGCACCTCTGCTATGAGGAGAGGCTGAGAGAGTTGGGGCTGTTCAGCCTGGAGAAGAGAAGGCTCCGGGGAGATCTTATTGCCGCCTTCCAGTGCCTAAAGGGGCTCCAGGAGAGCTGGGGAGGGACTTTTTACTGGGGCATGGAGTGACAGGACGAGGGGGAATGGCTCTAAACTGGAAGAGGGCAGGTTTAGACCAAACATTGGGAAGAAGTTTTTCCCTGTGAGGGTGGTGAGGCACTGGCACAGGTTGCCCAGAGAGGTTGTGGAGGCCCCATCCCTGGAGGTGTTCAAGGCCAGGCTGGAGGTGGCCTTGGGCAACCTGGGCTGGTGGGAGGTGCCCCTGCCCAGGGCAGGGGGGTTGGAACTCGATGATCTTTAAGGTCCTTTCCAACCTAAACCATTCTGTGATTCTATGAACTCACTGACTTGAGTTACCTGCAGCTTTGCAGAACAGTTGTGATGAGAGAACCCCATCCGGGCACAGCTTCGTTGCACTCACCTCGTTACGGAATTGCTAAATAATTTGGTTAATGCGGGAAGTGAGCCCCACGTTCCCCACCCTCAGCCTTCAGGAGGCATCATAGAATCATAGATAACTCACTCATTTCTCCTCAAAGAGTATCCAAGACACAAGACCAACCATCCCAGAGAAGTAACGCACCTTGTATCCCATTAAGCCGTAAAGTAGAAGGTTTACAAAGAAGTTGGCCAAAGGCAGATAAAGACAGATGACAGTGAACCCTGGTGTCAAAGTGCTCACGCTGGAGCGTGCGTAGACATAAGGTCGGTCTCCTCCTTTCCTCAGGTTTGTTTATGCCCTCTCTAAACACTCCTGCTCGTCATGAATCTCACATCACCACCATGAGATGAAAAACTGTACTTCTCTAGCCAGCTCTGTGAAATAATAAAATCATCATCCCCAGCTGAGGACAGGACACGAATGACTTATTCAGAGGCCGGTTTGTGCCACAGCTCCACAGGCAGCAGATGCGATGGCTCCCTGCCCTGCCCGCGCTTCCAGCCACGCCGTCCTGCTCCCAACCACGTGCCAGCTCCGATTCCTGAGGGACCCCTGACCAGGATGAGTCACCTCACTGATGTGACAGAACCCAACGTGCATTTTGGGGAGAGCGCTTTTCTCTTGTTTCAGCATTGGGTTACAGAGCGGTCTATTGAGCACCACTGATGAATCATAGAGTATCTCAAGTTGGAAGGGACCCGTAAGGATCATAGAGTCTAACTCCCAGTAAGTACGTAACATCAGAAACAGGATCTGCCCCTCTGTGTGAGCAGGGAACCATTATGTCTGCTTAATGCATCTCTTGGAAGCGTGTCCCCTCCCCTCTGCCCCAAGGCTTCCCTTTGACTTTACGGGTCAATACTGTCGCTGGCAGCTGTCAGAGAAGGCAGACGTGCTCTGCCCTTGGCTGACCACTCTTACCACCTCTTCCGTGCTGGCCCTGGTGTGCATCTGATGCTAAGATGCAAAGAGGAGGGAAAAAAAAAATAAATCATTGAAGCAGGGACGCAATCCAAAGTCATAGAGCGTACGAGGTAGCATAGGGTCAGAAAAATAATTCTGAATCCTGTTGCCCTGGAACAACCCAAAAGGACGGACTTCCATCTTTTGTGGGTGGTTAGAGGCGCTCTAATGTAAAACAAAGCAACTGTGAAAGAAGGAATAAGAAAATCGTGTAAGGAGGTGATTGTTCTGACGAGAGGAGCTCTACAGCCAAGCGGCACCGAAAAAGAGAAAGACATTAAGGTAAGGAAGCAATGACGCTTCCCCAGTGAGCTACAGGAAAGTAAAGAAACCACTCCAGCAAGGAAAAAAGGCTTCTGGTAAGGTTATGTATTAATATTCGCAACAATGCCGAACTGAACGCAAAAGCATGTGTGATTCACCAGCCGGAATATTTAAACACCCCCTGATTTACATTGCAGATTAAAGGCGGGCATCAACACAGCACTCGGGTTAAAGCCACCCAGCAGGCAAAGGCAAGGTCAGAAGTTAAGGTTTCTAATCACATCGTGAATTTTGCCACTTCGTACACACTGCACATTTTACGTCAATATATTAAGCTGGCTGATAATGCTACTCTGTATTTCAGCAATGCTGGCATTAAAAAAAAAACAAAACCCAACATATTTTCATCAGTTATTTCTTAAATTATTTCTCAAAATATTCCTCAAGTTTAATTATCTCAAAAGTAATTAATTTCACACAATATCACAAAGCGGCGTCTCCTTTTTTTCCTGAACCCCTTTTTCCAGCGGTAAACTTGAAATAGTTTATGTAAATCCCAATATTTAAAGGCTTAACCTTTTCCCATTTACAAACAGTTTTGATTAAGTCTCTCATGAAAACAAAGGAAGTCTAAAATGCTAACACATGCCAAGCTTTAGTCGGAATTGTAGCCTTTTCTTTTTTTAATTAGACACCTTAAAAGGTGTCTTCGACTGATAAAAACGTTCAGAACACTTTACTGCCAAAACAAACTCAATCCCTGAAACAACATTTGTTCCAGAGACCACCATCCATAGCATCACCGGAGTCAACAGGAGGCTTTCCATCAGCTCGAGCGAGCACGCAACCAGGGCTTAAATCCACGTCTGCTAAAGCACCGTGAAGTTCGAAGTTAAAGATGACCTCGAGAGAAAGGATCCTTACGTATTTCCAGTCTTTTTGAACCACTTGAGGACGCGGCGTAGTGGTCTCGCATGCACAAATAGACCAAACGGAAGCACACAGGGCTTCAAAGCTACTAAAGCAATTTTCTATGAACTTGGAAGTTCTCTCCCCTCTAGCTAAAGACTGGGAGCCAACTAGCATTTAACACGTCGCGTATAATAAAGATGGATGCTAGAGTAAAATTTTAAATTTGCGCAGGTAGACGACGGACAGGACATGAGATTATCACAGTGGTTTAAGTGTAATTATAAAAAAGGTCAGTTCAGATCAGCTGAAACTTAAAATGATCTGGAGGTTCATAAACACGGACCTTTTCACACCCTAAAATAACGTTTCTCATAACCTTGCCCAATTTATGTGGTATTAGAGAAAAGTTGAGTGCTTTTTCACAGTAAATAATACAATGAGTAACCAGAGAATCCTGGAATTCACTTTTTTTTTTTTGCTTCACCTGAGCTCCATTAAACATACTTTACTTGTCGGAACAGCTGCTCTGGGAATTACAAACAATGAATCTTAATAAGATCCCATCACCACACATTCAGTCTACAAGGTTATACAAGTTAGCCACTAACATGCTTTATGAGAACAGTAATTGATTTTAGTAGCATATGCCTTTGTTGTAGAAGTTCCCTGTTATTAAAGCTAATGGCATCTATAGGATCCATTCATCCACCACCTCATAAACTCACTGCCACTATCAGGGTCCAACGGGTGTAAAATTCATCGTTTAGATGCCAAGAAGTCACTGATTTTTCCATCAAGGCAGACATACCAAAGGGCGTGATGGCATCCTTTTGTCCAACTCCCATCATTTGCTTTGAGTCCTAAAAATTGCATGACATTGTAATTACTGTCCAAGAGAACAGACATTAGTTGAAAACATACAGTCAACGTAACACTACGTGAACCAAAAGATCAGAATATAACAGGAGATGGAATTGGGAGATGAAGTCCTGAACTCAGATATTTCACTTTCACGTGCGTTTGCAATAACCTTTTTAATTAGAAAACCCATTAGTTGCCCACATATCTGTTCAGAATCGCAACAGAATGGTCAAACGATTTGGATCATAATGAGACCACACAGCGGTTTGGTCCCATTTTCAAGTTCGGTAATAGCACAACTCAGCCAATATTAAAAGATTATACCTGGCAGTTTTAATCTGATTTTACCGACCACTTTAAGTACAGAACAAATTAGAAACATGTTTTGAAGACGCCCAAAAGCTGCAGTTCTCCCCCTCGCTCCAAAAAAAAAAAAAAAAAAAAAAAATTTATGGGATTCCACTTCATCCTTTTGCAGAGCAAAGACTCAGTTGCCTTCTTCAATCTTCCTGCTCTCAAGATGTTCAACTGTTTGAGGAGATATCGGTTATAGGATAAGCGCAGCAATTTTTTAAAGCGATTTACTAAAATGTCAGGATTTGTTAAAAATAAAGGTCGCCGAAATCTATTTTTTAATGACTGTCCGCTAGAAATCAGGTGCCGCTCAACCTGTTTCTTGAATTGGTTCCTTCACTGGAGTCCCAGTGTTAAACAGATGATTAAATTCCTGTCCGACTACATTAAGATGAACGTTATCGTAACTCTCCATATTACAGCATTCCTTATCTCCATCAGCTGTATTATTTATAACTATGAATACTGGTAGCACTTGAAAGCTACTGCGTTGAATGACACTTCCAACTCTACAGGGAGCGAACAATCACTTAGTAGTTTAATTATATGCATTAACAGAAGCTTGTGGTTCAAAAATGGGGCTCCATTTTAACTCTAAATTTGCATTTTCCCCTCTTTCTTGTAAATGCTATTCTAATTAAAATGTAATGATAGGATCTGCATCCACTGATACAGACAATGGCCTACTGACCGAGGAGTACAGCCGAAATTGTGCCTTTTTACCGCCTTCCGAGCAGCCTGGGAACACACACACCGTCAAGCATCAGTCGTCACCGGGGAAGCAGGGAAACGCGGTGCCAACAGCAAGCGGAGAAACGGTCATTTTAAAGTCACTTAACATCGATATCTTCCAATTATGTGACCCGAGACTTCTTATTAGGTTACCAGAACGTACTAAGATACTTTTTGGTATCTGCTCTGAACACCGTTTGCGGACTCCGACTTGCGATAAAGGAGAAGGTCTTAGATGTACTTTACCGCTCAGTGGGGTAATGATCTAATCTAAAATTTACTGTGATGCATATTGTAAGTGCATATATGCGATCGAATACACGCTGGGCGCAAAACCAGCAGAGCCCACGTGAACACGAACACCATGCAAACCACTCAGTGACGATAAGGCAGAGCGGCTCCCTGCGAAAGGGAAACAAACTCTCCGGTATTTCACCTGTGGGAAGATGGAGATTGTTGCTCTGCTGATGTGAGCACATCCACTCTTCAAGGTATCTTCCCTGACACTTACTTAAAATACATACAAGCTTGAGAAGTGGGTCCGTGCCAACCTCATGAAGTTCAACAAGGCCAAGTGCAAGGTCTTAAATGTGGGCTGGGGCAATCCCATGCACAAATCCGGGCTGGATGGAGGGCAGCCCTGCAGAGAAGGGCTTGGGGGTGTTGGTGGATGAGAAGGCTCAACATGAGCTGGCAATGTGCGCTGGCAGCCCAGAAAACCACCCGCACCCTGGGCTGCATCCCCAGCAGCGTGGCCAGCAGGGCCAGGGAGGGGATTGTGCCCCTCTGCTGCGGTCTCATGAGATCCCACCTGGAGTACTGTGTCCAGCTTTGGAGTCCTCAGCACAAGAAGGACATGGAGCTGTTGGAGCGGGGCCAGAGGAGGCCCCGGAGATGCTGGGAGGGCTGGAGCCCCTCTGCTGGGAGGACAGGCTGGAAGAGTTGGGGGGTTCAGCCTGGAGAAGAGAAGGCGAAAAATGGGAGCCCTTCGAGCCCCTTCCAGTGCCTAAAGGGGCTCCAGGAGAGCTGGGGAGGGACTCTTGATCAGGGAGGGGAGCCATGGGACGAGGGGGAACGGTTTGACACTGGAAGAGGAGAGATTTAGATTAGATATTAGGAAAAAAATTTTCACTCTGAGGGTGGTGAGCCCCTGGCACAGGTTGCCCCAAAAAGCTGTGGCTGCCCCATCCCTGGAGGTGTTCAAGGCCAGGCTGGACGGGGCTGGGAGCAACCTGGGCTGGTGGGAGATGTCCCTGCCCATGGCAGGGGGGTTGGAACTAGATGGTCTTCAAGGTCCCTTTCAACTCTGACCATTCTATGGCACAGCTTCTCAGGGCAACCTGCGCCAGGGGATCACCTCCCTCAGAGACCGAGCTGGAGGCAGCACTGCAGGGGGGTCTCCCCAGAGCAGAGCGCAGCAGAGGGGCACAATCCCCCCTCGCCCTGCTGGCCACGCTGCTGGGGATGCAGCCCGGGATGCCGGGGGCTCGCTGGGCTGCCGGCACACGTTGCTGGCTCACGGTGAGCTTCTCATCCACCAACACCCCTGAGTCCTTCTCCTCAGGGCTGCTCTCCAGCCATTCTCCGCCCAGCCTGGGGTTGTGCTTGGGATTGTCGCGACCCATGTGCAGGACCTTGCACTTGTCCTGCATGAACCTCATGAAGTTTGCACAAGACCCTCTCCAGGTCCCTCTGGATGACATCCTTTCACTCCAGCATGTCAACCGCGCCACTCAGCTTGGTGTCGTCAGCAAACTTGCTGAGGGTGCACTCCATCCCACTGTCCATGTCACTGACATCCCTCCCACGGTCTCTTTTTACCCCTGGACTGTTGGGATCTGCAGGTTCTCTCCTGTTTAACGCTCTGTTGGATAGTTGCTCTCTCCAAGTTTGCACAGAACTTACTGCAAGAAGATCCTAGTCTGCGACAGTGCCCGGCACTACAACTCAATAATCAGAAGAGACATTTAACATTTGGAAGAGGCCTTGGGCATCAGCAGCATGACCTTGGAGCACAGTTTTGACTCCTGAACACAGTATCTATCTGAACACCAAGACAAATCTCTCCAGATTGTGCTCACTGCACCGAGCAGCCCCATCTGCTTCGTCTTGCAGGTGCTCCAAGTGAGTCCCCATTTATTACGCAGTTTTGGAGAAACCCATGAGAATACCTCAATCAATTTGCTGTGAAGTTTCACCTTCACTTTTACCAAGTTCAGAACTCTGGTCTTTATGTTTCTGGAAGGGTCAGCTTTCCCCTAGGGTGAAGGAGAGGGAATATAACATTTTTCATTGTCTTAAGCACACAAGTTTTGCAACGCAGATCCCTGTAAAGCATGTCTTCCACCCTAAAAAACATTGAGACCAGCAACTCTATAATGTTTTTAATAATCTAATCCTCCTTCATCAGACCTCTCCTTTCCATAAGAAGCATCGATACAACCATGTGCCTCCTCCCACCCCACTCAGCCCTGCAAAAGCTTCTCTCGGTTATGTTCACAGCAAAACCATTATGCTTTTTTTTTCAATTAAAAAGAAAAAAAACCACAAACCACCCCACACAAACCCAACAACTAAATCCTCAAAAATTTAATTTGGACATCATAGTTCATCCACTCCGATGACAAGCGTTCAGTTGATGCTCATGATTTGCTCTAAGATACATATTTTACTGAAAGACGCTCTGTTTGCCCAAATGCCTGGCAAATTCGCACTCTTTATCCAAGACACATCCCTTTATTCCTGCGCTCCTTTCCATTTGGCTGTGTGCTCCCAGCCATATGCTCTTTATTGACTTCAGCAGCAAGGGGCCTTAGAGAAAGAGCCCCAGAAAACAACTTCTGAATGCTGGCTTGAAAAACCAGCGCTTGAATAGACCGAGTGACTGTGTGATGAGCCTACGCAGCCCACAGTTGTCTGGGGACTGGTAAGTGCAGAAATGATCTTTCGGTTCACGCAGAAAAAGGGACTCAACTGTACCTTCATATTTAGCAGAAGCTTTTTCTGAATGGGAGACTATTTTAAAGGTAGCGATTGTTATTATCTTAACTTTTACGGCTGGATTGCTGGAGGAAAATGTGGATGCGGACAAAATACTAATTCAGAAAGACAAAGGAAGCAATCCGGGACCATAATAAATGCAGTTTTTCCTCACAGCCTTGCAATTTGTCACGTCCATACTAATCATAGAATCACAGAATGGTTGGGTTTGGAAAAGACCTTGAAGATCATCGAGTTCCAACCCCCCTGCCATGGGCAGGGACACCTCCCACCAGCCCAGGTTGCCCAAGGCCACCTCCAGCCTGGCCTTGAACACCTCCAGGGATGGGGCCTCCACAACCTCTCTGGGCAACCTGTGCCAGTGCCTCACCACCCTCACAGGGAAAAACTTCTGCCTCATGTTTAATCTAAACCTGCCCTCTTCCAGTTTAGAGCCATTCCCCCTCGTCCTGTCACTCCATGCCCCAGTAAAAAGTCCCTCCCCAGCTCTCCTGGAGCCCCTTTAGGCACTGGAAGGCGGCAATAAGATCTCCCCGGAGCCTTCTCTTCTCCAGGCTGAACAGCCCCAACTCTCTCAGCCTCTCCTCATCGCAGAGGTGCTCCAGCCCTCGCATCATCCTCGTGGCTCTCCTCTGGACGCGCTCCAGCAGGTCCATGTCTTTCTTATGTCTAATGGTATGGCAATACGTACTGTTTCTACGCCGTACAATGGAACGCAGCAAAGGTCGCTGCCAGTGAAACCTCCACCCTTTGCATTTTCTGGGTTAAACTGTGCCACCCCATCCCCATTACGCACGGATCCCCAAACGATGCAGAAGAGAAGGGACCGGTTTTACCGGCGTTATTCTATCGATTCAGCTATTCCGCTCCTGCACACCGTCACACCGAGGGCCGCAGCTTTTCACTTCTACTTCTTTCCTCTGTCGCACACATCCAGAGAGAAGTCCGACCCGCTTTATGGGAAACATCCCCAGAGCCGCAGCAAACACAGCCCGCGAGCCAATGGAAGTTATTTCCACACAGACGCCGGAGAGGGAGAGAAGCTTTGTGCACGCAATTCGACCATCTGCAGAAGCGGGCACACACTGAGGCTTTATCGAGATATTTTATCCGCAGAAATATGAGTGCAATTATCTGTGAAAATAGTTTCTAAAAATAGCCCGTTCCTTACTACCACGATTCTCATTAACATAAAAATTACCACGGCGTTGGCCATAGTTCATGAAACTATAATTGTTACCAAAGCGAAGAGCTTTTCAGCTCTAACATTTACGAAGGCTCCAAGAGAAGCTCTAGTAACTGAAAGACTGATCATTAAATACCGCCTAATCTGTTTCTGTAAATGTGCCCACCAAAAAAAAAGACAAATTTTCAGAGGTAACGCTGGCTACCTGCCAATAATAGTGTTTCAATGAGATCTGAAAGGAAAATCATTTACCCCACTAAACATTTCAGAGCTATATTTAAGAACACAGATAACTGTCTTCCCAAAAGAGTAAAAATCAATGTAGATCAACAGCTTAACTGTCTTTTATTACAGTCATTAAAAGCTCCTGATAGAGGTGCAATATATCCGTTTCATTATGAATTTCATCTCCTTGATAAAAATGAGAGCCCTCGGGAAAACTATCTCCTTATTTACAGCTAAAGGCGATACAACAGTATTTAAAGTTTTACAACAACAGGAAATACATGGCAAAGGGAAAGGACGCTCATATCACCCACTGCATTACTTGACCGCTATTTTTCTCTCTCGTGTTCAACACAGGCAGGGAGGCTGCAGCCCTCTGCAGAACTTCTACTTGGATCACAGATGCATCAGGCATTTCACTAAAATTAGTTTATTTCTGGGAAATGCTTATTTTGCAATTCCTTCAGCAAAAAAAAAAACCCAACCAGACCGACACATGACTGTAAGAAGAGGAATTTTCACCAGACTAAAATCATTCAATGATTGCATTTTATTTAAAGAACACAAGAACGGCTCTGCTGAATTGAACCAAAAATCTCTTCGGTCTGATACTTGTCTCCAGTACGGACCATTAAATGGTCCTGCCTACAATTTTACCCTCGTCATTGTATTTATATGAGACTGTAGATGGACAGAGTGAGGGCACAGGACCTCCCCATGGATCTCCTCAAGGAAAAAGAGCTTCTCAGCAACTGAAGGCCTTTCTGATGTTTCTGGGCAGCATCCACCAGCTCCCACGTGCCTTCAGAGCTGGTGGATTCTGTCAGCAACTTGCTGTGACACTTCCCACACCTCAAATTTTTAATCTTCTGGCTCTCCTCCCCGTTTCCTTTCCTTTTTTCTGCTCCTCAGATTTATTTCATCTATGAAGGGTCTTTAAATTTGTTTGAGATGGGCTTACAGCCATCCCTCCCAGAGAACCGAGAAGAACAGCAACAGTAAATCAGGCTTTGGCAAAGACCATAAAAATAAAATAAAATAAAATAAAATAAAATAAAATAAAATAAAATAAAGGCAAACTTAGCAATACCTTCTCCATTAATAAATGTTAGTAGCTTCATAATATTTATGCTAGAGCAGACACAGTTTGTTGATTATACTATTGCCACTCAGTGGTTCTGCAGAAACATAATGAGGAATTAGTAACAGCGTCCTGGGAATTCTTTAGCCTCCTAAAGTTTTTGCTTAAATCCAAAGTTCTGCTTGGTAGCCCGGTTGGCAAGTGTGATTCATGAATCCTCCCAACCATTTACCCCCAGAGTCACCTCATCTCTCTCGTGCTACAACAGCAAAGCCGAGTGTTTATCGCGTTCCACAGAATGAGGTGTCTGCTCTGGTAACAATTCCATTATTCCCGCTGAGTCCTTGATTTATTCTAGCTATTATTCTAATTATTTTCTCCAACCACCTGCTACGTGAGGCACTGCGGATCGGTCTTATCTGTTACGCTCGCATTTGCCAACACTAAGTAGCAGTGTGTGTACGCGTACGCTACCTGACACTCCTGGCACAACCACACGGGTGGTGGGAGGAAGCAGAGCGTACTCCCTCCCTGCAGCGTTTTCCCATATGTGGAACGGGGTGGAAAGACCTGAAGTAGAAAGGAAATCCTCCGAGGCTATAAAAAGAATCAATAATAAGGGAAGAAAAGAGGCGTCGTGGGGGAAGGAAAGGGGAAGCGCAGCGTAACTGGGACACGGGACTAGTACATCCACTCTGCTTAAAAAAAAGGAACTGTAATAAACGTTACGGTGAAAGCAGGCAAAAAGTCAGTCACCTGCCACTTACTGTGAAAAAGAACAAATATTTATAACGAAAGAGCTATCTGCTATACTCACTCCTACCAACAAATTAAAGTTTTGAACTATTATTAATAAACTCTCTAGGAAAGCCATACACACACACACAACTTTGAAAAAACCTCGATACGCTTGCAAAAGAGTAACTGACGGGCATCCTAGCTGCTGGATGGAAGCAGCGGGAAACGCTTCGAAATCAATAGGTCAGAAGGGACAGAAGCAACGTTACTCCTGAAACCATAATTACCTGTTCAATTTGAAGAAGCACCCAGTATTTTTAGTACGCAGTCAGCACAATCAGCAAGTTATTATCTTCCCAGGAGAAGCCCCTCTATTTAATATATCAACTGGTAATGAAGGCAAGGTGCTTAGACCTCCTGCTAAAGTCATTTTGGTTCCTTTTTGTCCTACCTTTCCCTGGTCTGAAAAGCAGGGTGGCTAGAAAGGAGGTTAGTATCACAACAAATAACTTATTTTTTTTCCAAAATGATTTAGAACTACTACAAAATCAAAAATCTGTAAGGATCCTTGAGAATCCGCAGGTGTCTTTGCCCCAAAAAGTCAGAGGTATCTTATAGGAAGATTATATATTTTTGTGAACTAGAAGAACGCTGCATAAAAGAGCACTACTGCTGCTCCTGAACAGCTTAATCCTGTTGCAAGAACACAACAGATGCTTCTCCACTTGGTTCCTCTCTTTCACATTATTTTTGTGTAGCAGAAGTGTCTAAATATTTGCCAGCATGGACTAACAGTTATACAGCACAACATATAAATAAGTTGGTTTAATAACTCAAAAACCACGATAGAAGATTTTAAGGTAGCGGGCTATCTAGCTGAGGCACCAGGAAAGAAGGAATTACCATCTGATGAGTACTTCTATTATGTTCACCAGTGCAGAGCTCCGGGGGAAAAAAAACCCAGAAGGTTGTTTTTACCCTCTGTTCTCTCCTATTTAAGACAAAGGATCTTTTAAAAATAAATTATAAAGCATTTAAGATGGGACGAGAAAGGCAGAGGAGAAGGCAAAAGGAAGAGGATAGCGGTCTCTTGTTTACCATTCCATCTTGAAACATGTCACAGTGGATTCCATCTTGAAACATGTCACAGTGATCCACAACCTCTCCGCTCTCATTCCCTGCAGCTCCATTTTCTGAAACGCGCAGCGATCACTTAGCCGGGCATCAACTCTGCCGCTGCCTCTTTCCCACAGGTCTTTCCTCACGTGCTGTGGGGACCCTCCGCACCTCTCTAACACAGGCATTTTTGATTCCTTCTTCTCTCCTTGCTCATACTTCCTTCTCTTTAAAACAACACAGGTATAATTCTTCTCCACGTTGATGTGATCTATCACCTCTTCCCCACCAGCCCGCCTCTCCGACTCCCATTTTTCTTCCTCGCTCTGCAGCATTCACATTACTTCTTGAGGGCTTCATCCTCCACACTGATTACTCATCCTCCAACTCCTCATCTGTATGTTCACCGGCATCAAATCTTAAATGCGATCTGCGAGTCCTGCTTCAAATTTCTGAAGCCATTAACAGGGCTGTCACTTGAGCTGGGCTTCACCCCACCACCCTCTCTCTATTCCTGAAGTCCCCCTCTTAAACTATCACCTCGTTTTCTTCTTCCCTTGCTTAGCATTTCTCTTTCCTGGCCCTCCAGCCAGCCTTTTGGCCAGTTCCAAGCCTCTCATCCCAAAATTCTGATCTTATCTTACCCCTTCCTTCTTTAAAATGAAAAAATTCATAATTCTCTTTGGGCCTTATTCTCCTCTACTCTCACTTTGCTCATCCTTCCCCATCATAACATGCAAATTCCTTCCCGCCGTGTTCCAGACCCGGCCCACCATCAACACTGGGCTTCCCAGCTCCTAAAGCCAAGAGACTTCTCTGGCAGAAAGAGTCTACCAGGTTGACCTCATCTCTTCTGTTTTCTCCTTCTCTTGCTTTTCCATGCTCAACTATTTTCCCAGCTTTCTTTTAATCCCCCCCTCTCACAATTCCAGCCTTTCGTCATATATTTGTCTTCTCCTTCTGCAAACTTTGCCTTCTGCCTCTTCTGTTTCTGCAAAAAATATCATTAATAAATGGACAAAACACAGCATGGCGTTACCCTTCCCGTAACAGGCAAGGGACCCGCTGCCCTGCAGAAACTGGAGGCAGTTCAGCATCGCTTGAAGTGATACCTTTTAAAAAGGCTCCTAAAATCTCCTACAATGAAACAGGAGCAACTCCAGACCCGACAGTGGAAAGGCCTGAGCCATTAATCCTGAATAAGCAGCAAAGAATAATAATCACAAAGCGCTTTCTGTAGAAGCTTGTGATTCTGCCTTAAATAATTCCTCCCTCTTCAGTTTCACATCTTGCAAACACCTTAGATGATTGTCTCTTCTCTGCTGGGTATAACCCAGGGTTAGATCTTTAAAATCTTTTAGTCAGGATTTCTATTCTTCCACCACAAATTCTCTCCAGCCTAATACTACTTCAGTAATGACAGGCCCGTAACGAACCCAGAACTAGAGCTGCAACTTCATGAGATATTGAGGAAGCCGCGTGGGTTTTACCGTACTCCGCAGCACAAGTAATTGTACGAAAACAATTGGGAGTTGGACTAGATGATCTCTAGAGGTCCCTTCCCACTCTGAAAATTCTGTGATTCTGTGAAAACCCAGCTAATATTTCCACCCTCCATCTCCTTCAGCATTGTAAGCAAATAATCCAGGAGCAACAGAGCCTGGGGCAGGAATTTTGAGTTAACTTTCAGCTCTGTCGCTGACTTCCCCTCTAGTTATGTGCCCATCACTTTGCGCCAGCCTTTGTCCCACAAACACAATACTTGATGAGTAGTGCAACATTATGTTTACGAGGAGCTCAAGGAATTCTGCACAAAACCCCTTACAAAAATTACCTACCACAGTTTTCAGAATTTCCTTCGTGTACTGTACAGCTGCGTTTTCAATTGCTTCTTTCGAGCCGTGCCTCTTTGCCGCGTATCAAGATAAACCATTGCTTTCTGCCTCTACTTCTAATCAATATATTCCATCGCATCGATAGCTTTTTAGTGCCGGAAAGCCCCAGTCTGACCCTGCACAGAAATATACCCCGTATCCTGGGCTGCATCAGAAGAAGTGTGGCCAGCAGGGCGAGGGAGGGGGTTCTGCCCCTCTACTCCACTCTGGGGAGACCCCACCTGGAGTACTGCATCCAGCTCTGGAGTCCTCAACATAGGAAAGACATGGACCTGCTGGAGCGTGTCCAGAGGAGAGCCACGAGGATGATGCGAGGGCTGGAGCACCTCTGCTATGAGGAGAGGCTGAGAGAGTTGGGGCTGTTCAGCCTGGAGAAGAGAAGGCTCCGGGGAGATCTTATTGCCGCCTTCCAGTGCCTAAAGGGGCTCCAGGAGAGCTGGGGAGGGACTTTTTACTGGGGCATGGAGTGACAGGACGAGGGGGAATGGCTCTAAACTGGAAGAGGGCAGGTTTAGATTAAACATGAGGCAGAAGTTTTTCCCTGTGAGGGTGGTGAGGCAGTGGCACAGGTTGCCCAGAGAGGTTGTGGAGGCCCCATCCCTGGAGGTGTTCAAGGCCAGGCTGGAGGTGGCCTTGGGCAACCTGGGCTGGTGGGAGGTGTCCCTGCCCAGGGCAGGGGGGTTGGAACTCAAAGATCGTCAAGATCCCTTCCAACCCAAACCATTCTATGATTCTATAATTATGACTCCAATTTCTGCACTACTTTAAAAAGAGGACCAATTTTGACTTAAAAAAAATTAAATAATGAAAAAAAAAAATCTACCATGCTACCAGATAGTGGTTAACTCCCTACACTGTTTGTCATTTGCTCTCTTCTCATTTCAATTTCTCTAGAAATAATTTCATATTTTCTTCCACATCATTGATAAAGATATTGAATAGCACTGAGCCAAGAACAGAGACGCTATATAATACACCTATACACTCTATTTTGCAATTAATTACCTTTGAGATAGTATGCTTTTAACTTTGAATCACGCACTATTCTAAAGCCAAGGAAAGAAAGCCACCTCGGAAAAAAGTAAGAGCCCTAGTTAATATTGGAAGAGCTATATTCCACAGAGACCCGAGTGACTCAGTCTTTCATGAGGCAAGGATATAATTTTCTGGATGAAGTAGTTCGACAAATCTTTCTCACCCTCCACCTTCAAAAATGAATTTTAAATTATTTGTCCTTAAGAAACAACTCTGGCCGGGATCATAACTAATAGCTGAGCTGAGAAAGAGAAGTGGCGTTAGATGAAAAAGCTGGAACACGCTAGAACTCCCAGTTATTTTAAGCCATACTCACAACAAACTGGTCCATGTCCCTTTCAAGCCCCATGTTTGGTAGATCAGGCATCATGTGCGCCACCACTTTAAACCCGGCGTCCTTGGCTAAGTGAAAGGACTCGCACACAGCCTTCACGGTGTGACCTCTGGGAAGAGAGAGAAGAGATTCAGGATCACACAGAAAAAGACATACTTTGCTACGTTTAATTGAGTTTATTCTCTAGGAAGTGAGAAGGGTTGAGTTTTATTATCAGTTTATCACCACTCAAGTCTTGGAACATGGTTGCTAATAAAGTAAACTACACCAGGGGCTACAAGCAGTCCAATCTGCTGCTTCTATAGCAGGTGAACCCTAGCAAGGCCACAGCTCTTCAAAGCACAGCCTGAGAAACCTCGGAAAGCTGCTGAAATTCAATTTGTAAAGCAACGACACAAGCTGATGCCCCAGCACACGCCAGGACACGCTGCGCTGAAGACTGTGTACAATCAAAATGAAGCATAACTAGAAACGAAAGCACCAAAAGAGCAAAAGGAGGAGGATGTGGGCTATGTAAAACCAGCTAGCTAGAAAATCATCCTGCAACATGCTTGCCGAACTCTCAAGTACTCCCTTTAGAGAAACACAAACTCTTCCCAACTTCTGAGAGGTGCCAAACCTCCAAAACATAGGCTGCATTGGGAGTCTTGAAGGATTTCATGTTCTTCTCCACCGACATCAAACCAAAGTAACGGAGGCTCACTCTGCAGGAGCTCGGTGAGAGTGGGAGCGCGAACCATTGCAGGAACAAAGGTTGAACCTCACCTAACTCATTAGCCTCAAGCAAACTCCTCTCTGATTCCACCTCCACAGTTCAGGATCTGCCTTCTGTCTCCACAACAGCAATCACTATTGCTACAAACAGCTACTAGGAGGTCCCCATCACATGTGACCAGTCTTCCCACAAGGTCCTTGTCTTGCTCTTCCCCATCTGGGAGGGCTCTTCCACTACTGGTTGACATTTCTGGACACCTCCATCCTCTCAGCATCTGCCACCTCCTTTCCGTTTTCTTCCCACCGCACTTTCACGCCAGTTCACCCCGTCTTTTGGAATTCTTTGACAACAGATTAGCTCAGCAGGTGACTCTTCTCCTCGATAGTCCTTTGGATGAAAAATTAACGCCATCTGGACAAACGCACGCCTTCTGACGAGACCTAATGTTAACCAAACCAAACAGCTACTTCCCTTGTTTTAAGGACCTCTTCCTTCCTCTCGACTGGAAGATTCTGCCTCTGTTAAATCCCTACACGTAGTTTTAAAACTACAGTTTTATTTATGATTTTTTTCAGAAGTATTACGGCGTTTTTCTGAGACTGTTCAAGGACAGTATTACTCAAGACCCTGAGTAGCCTGAGGGGAGTAAATGGAGACTTGCTTCATAAATAAAAATTATTTTCTTATTAGAAGTGGAATTTGAGCTGCATCAATAACTTGATTATTTGATGCCTAGATCTGTTCTTGAATATTTTTCTGCCTCACAGCCACCAAAAGCACTCAAAAACCTCACTAATGACTTATGGAACATAATAGAAAGTAATTTCCAAACAGTTAGCCTAATTGGTTGTAATCTGACATTTTGCTACAAGCAAAATATTAAAAGTTTGAAAGCCAAAACACATCCCCCACAAAGTAGGAGAGGAACAGAAGCAAAATGAGGTCATTTCAAAAGCAAGAGAAACTTGAATTACCCTTCTCTCAAAGTGTATTCCAATTCATTGTTCTAAAAAGTTGGAGGGGGATATTCGAGTGAACAGCCTGCGCTTTCCCTGCTCCGAGACAGCCTGCAGCAAAGCCTTTTAGGAATTCCGCAAGCCGCTTTGAAAAGTGCCAAAAAAACTTTACAAATACGATTCTACACAGAATTACTTCTTAGGGAAATCAAGTCAGTAATCTACTACTTCATTCTTCTTCCGATTCATCAGCAGGAAAGCAAAGTTTTATTAGCAAATGTACAAGCCAAAAGCGACACACGGCTTTGAATGATTTACGGTGGTAGTTCGGATGTGACAGACAACACTGGAGGAAAACCGAAGACGACTGAAGCGATAGCTCAGTGGGGTTTTACGGTTCCACCTCAGGATGGGATAACTTTAAAAGACTTGAGGCAAAAGAAAGATTTTAAAAGCTGAAGGGAAATTAATTGTTAAATTTACAATCTGTGTCAGAATTAACCGTCAATGAATACATCTAGTCTAAGAGTGAGATGTAGCTATACTCCTTAGAATGGATCTTTTCCTTTGGAACGCTCTGACATCTAGAGGAGGAAAGTACCACCTCTAAATATTAGCTCTTAACTCCAGGACAACTCAAGAAATGGGTTTTCCCATCTACTGAGACCTGAAGCCTGACCATTTCATAGCAGCGACATCCTGTACTTCCACGCACCAGCAATACTACAGCTAAAGCCGCAGGAGGAAACTCATTTGGGATTCTTTAAACCTCTAAAAGAAAATGTCCAACATTTTCAGTTTTGCACTACTGCCTTTAAGGTAGGTATTAACAAAAATGTGCTTTGCTTATTGAACCATAATCTCTCTGTCATTATGTGTGATTATGGTTATTAAACATCTTTGGAAGGTGACTGGAATATGCAATAAGAACGAACGCAAGTTGTATGAGTGTCAGAAGTGAAAAAACAAGACAAAAAAAGTCACTTCTTTCAAAATCTGAGCAGAATTATGAGACTTGCAATAAAATAAAAAAAAAAAAAAAAGAGATTGGCTTGCTTGCCTGTAAGGGGTGAGATGAACAATGTATTGTACACTCTCCTACGTAGGACAACTGTTCTTTTAGCCATAGGTCCAATATGACAAGGAATAAATCACAGGCCTCTTGCGAATATATTTTGCAATCCCTAGAGATACTGTACGCCTGGAATGACTGTGGTTAATCTATCAACAGGCGATGTTTCTGGCTGTGCCTCACCCTCTGTACCTGCCAATGTCATCTCTCCTCTCTAATACTCAGCAGAAGGTGGTGTATGTTGCGGAGAACATGCTGTTTGCTGGTAAAGTACCTCCACCGGATTATATTGCATTGTATCTACTCAAGGGAGGACAAGAAGTATGAGCTCTCTCTGGGCACATGTTCTACTTCAGAAACCTGCATTTATTTACAAAGCAATAAGAAAAAAAAAAAAAGATATGTACAACACAGGAAAGTAATACGATTTTAAAATAAAACATCACAAATAACCCCATTTTCTCAAGCCATGGTCTACCCAATATCACATAGAAATCCACGAAGCCAGTGCAGTTTATTAGTTTTTCTTAACAGACTTAACAGCCACACAGGCAAGGAAATGAGCTAAATGGCTCTACATTCTACGTTAAATGGGTGTTCAAGCAAACAGGTCAAGACCTGCTGCTCAAGAGTATTCCAGAAAGCATACAGTGAGCAGCCACGCTCAGCTTCGCCCTGAAGCTTTCTTCTCACCTGTTGGTGTCCCTGGCCACGTCCTCGTACACGCTCTGCACTCCGATCTCCAGCCTCGTACAGCCATAGGATAACATGTCACTTAAATGCCGCTTCAGGCAGTAATCTGGTCTGGTCTCTATCGTTATCCCAATGCATTTTGTCAGGCTTCGTTCTGAGTACCTGCGAAAAATCCATCCTCCGTTAAAACCCTGAAGTTGTCACAAGCGACTTCAGAAAAGTTTCCAACGTCTTCCAGGTGAGAGTTTCTATGTCACTACCAGAATTAAAATCCTGGTTAAAACCCTCAAAAATCCCAGCAGCAAGGGAACCCTCAACCTTATTGCAATGCATGGATGAAACGATACACAAATATGCACACAATTACGAGTCTGGGGTTTGCTTTCTACAAAAGAGAACTGGACTGTGACAGCCTTGCGGGGCTTTTCTAAAGAGTCCGTGTTAGGAAGATGCTCCTGGACCAGACTGAGCCTTCAGTACTCGTCTGGAAACAAAGCTTGGGCAAAAGGGAAAGTCAGAGCAGGCAACGAGAACCGTGCTCACGTGTGGGGACAAACCAAAGCCACTCTGAGCACTTGCTCCCTCTCAGACACCAACAGTAACACAGGACCTCACGTTAGGGAGAGTTTGGTATAGTCGGTACATTTTCATTTGATTCCCACGGTGTACAGACAAATTGCAGGACCTGGGACAAGATCCAGCTGCGTTCTCAACAAGAAAACGTACCAGACTGTCTATGAAAAATTCTACAAATCACATCCCTTTGTGAGCATGTGGCACGCTCTCAACTTCATTGAAGTCTAACACTGAAACAAAATTCATTGTTAACCTTTTTCGCCCTCCTCTCCCATTTATCACTGGATGTCTACCAGAGACTAATTATTCCAGCTAGTAGAAAAATCCTCTGCTGATGACAAATGGTAAGTTACTGACCTATGAGAGAGTAAAACAAAAGAAAAAAAAAGGAATCCAAAGCAGTCTTGAACCAAAGTTCACAAAAGGAAACCGTCAATCAACATAATCTCCACCACCATCAGCAAGGATAATACTCTTTTCCATGCAGGAATCATTTCACTTGACCGTCTTTCCTGCAGAATACGGTGGTTGTATAACAGAGGACTGCGGCACAGGAGAAAAGATTTACAGCAGGAAGAAGGAAACTTCTTCTTTTGAAACCTTTTGAAACTTCAGAGATAATCTGGATAATTCCCAAACTGGGATGTGGGCAGGATTAACAGCCACTGCTTGAGAGGAATATCAGTCTCTTTAACGGTCCCAAATGATGAAGATCTCGGTATTAACATTAAATGTTGCTGAAAAGGGGACACCTTGAGTAAGAGAGAGATGTTATGCCGATACCTGAAAGAATACTGCACACCGGAATCATAAGGATGACTAACTTCAGCTCTTTATTAGGTGTTCTATAAAGATTCATCATCCAATTTCTGGCTCCGGATAGCTGGAAGCTTCTGAATCAAAATAAAGCTCCAGAGCCTACCTTAGACCACGATGGAGGTCCAATTTAACCAAAAAAAAAACCCCACAAAACCCCACCATCCCCAACACCTCCCCCCCCCAAAAAAAACCAGCAAAACCCAAAAGTGGGCTCAGATTCACAAGCAAAAATATTAACTCCCTTCAAACTGCTAAAGCGTAAGATCTGTAAAGACCAAGATATTGGGGAGGCAAGACTGTAACGGCTGTCAAAATAGGCATCTTGAAAAAAGAAAAAACCCCACAACCCACAAACAACAAAAACGACGTAAAACATTTCAGAGTTCGTGGCTCACTAATCTGACAGATTAACAGAACAATTGTTTATCACATCAGGGAAAACATTGCCAACGTGATTCATTAACAGCAGACTGAAAAAAAAGGCTCATTTTTAAAGATGTGATTTGCAAGAATTAACGAGAGAAATTTTAACTGGGGGGAGGTGGGGTGGGGGAAATCACCAGATAACTCACCCATCGTGGTAGAGGGTATGTGTTCATATTAAGCACCTACAATCAGGCCTGAAATACTGAGGGGAGCCAAAAATAATTGTACCGCCCCCTCCACAGCAAATTTATGGCTGAGATATACAATGCAAAGGATTTCAGTTTGGTGTAACGGTTGGTAAAATTGTCCTGCCCAACTCTACGCCGTAAAGAGAAGTGTGTCTTAACGATAACTAGAAAAGCAAAACAAAAACGAACCCAAAACAGATAAAGCAACAAAGATGGCATTTGCAAGAGAAGTCATGAGCCTCTTCAAACCACCGCCCTCTGGAAGAGACATTTTCAAGTGGAGCCACAAGTCCCACAGACTTAGGGGGAGCAAACAGAGCGCAGTCTCATACTCTGTTTTATTAACATAAAATAAAAGCTTGAGTCGCGTGGTCCATATTTAATAAAGACTACCGATTCCTTTCAACTAATTGGAAAAGAGAAAGAAGCGTGTGACAGCCAACCTTCCACAGAAGGCGATTCTGGTAACACATCTCCATCATCTCCTGAATAAAGAAAGAAAAATTTGACTTTTCTTCTCTTTTCTCAAGTTTCGAAATGTAAACACTCATTTGGAGAGTCAACATTTTTCCTACCTTCAAAATAAGCAACTCTAGTTCATTTGACACCTAATACTAAAACTAAAAACAGGTACAAATTGTGAGAGAATAAGTTCAGCGGCCAAACACAGAGCACCAGCAGCGGCCACGAGTTAAAAGCTTTACCAGACTTCCGTAACCGGTCAGTTTATGGAAGGAGTTATCAAACAGTTACCCATAAAAGCTGCACCGATTATTATTATTATGCAGCACAAAGCTGCATTACACAACTAAGTTACATTTTTCATTTTTAAAAAGTCAATCTGTCAGTGTTTAACATTTAGTTTCAACATTTTTGGACGCACAGCCAGCACCTCCTTCGCTGACCAGGCCAATGGCAACCTACAAGACAGAGTTTAGATACTCGCAAAAAGCAGGAAATACTATATAAAAAATTATCTACTAAATACTGCATTTACATCAAAACAGACACTGATTATTTTTTTTTTTTAATCAAATTGGCAAGATCTCATATTTTAAAGCACCGTCAGAATCTGAGACAGATATTTACCAGTTAACAGAGAAAAAGAAAAGACAAACTGATATATGCTTAAGAGTAACACTTCTTTTTTTCCAGTGGAGAAAGTTTTTGGATTAGTTTGGTTTCTATTTTTTAAGAAATATATCTGTGAAATCTGATCCTGATTCGCGGGTCTCAAGTCAGATTTCACTAATCTGACAGATTAACAGAACAATTGTTTATCACATCAGGGAAAACATTGCCAACGTGATTCATTAACAGCAGACTGAAAAAAAAGGCTCATTTTTAAAGATGTGATTTGCAAGAATTAACGAGAGAAATTTTAACTGGGGGGAGGTGGGGTGGGGGAAATCACCAGATAACTCACCCATCGTGGTAGAGGGTATGTGTTCATATTAAGCACCTACAATCAGGCCTGAAATACTGAGGGGAGCCAAAAATAATTGTACCGCCCCCTCCACAGCAAATTTATGGCTGAGATATACAATGCAAAGGATTTCAGTTTGGTGTAACGGTTGGTAAAATTGTCCTGCCCAACTCTACGCCGTAAAGAGAAGTGTGTCTTAACGATAACTAGAAAAGCAAAACAAAAACGAACCCAAAACAGATAAAGCAACAAAGATGGCATTTGCAAGAGAAGTCATGAGCCTCTTCAAACCACCGCCCTCTGGAAGAGACATTTTCAAGTGGAGCCACAAGTCCCACAGACTTAGGGGGAGCAAACAGAGCGCAGTCTCATACTCTGTTTTATTAACATAAAATAAAAGCTTGAGTCGCGTGGTCCATATTTAATAAAGACTACCGATTCCTTTCAACTAATTGGAAAAGAGAAAGAAGCGTGTGACAGCCAACCTTCCACAGAAGGCGATTCTGGTAACACATCTCCATCATCTCCTGAATAAAGAAAGAAAAATTTGACTTTTCTTCTCTTTTCTCAAGTTTCGAAATGTAAACACTCATTTGGAGAGTCAACATTTTTCCTACCTTCAAAATAAGCAACTCTAGTTCATTTGACACCTAATACTAAAACTAAAAACAGGTACAAATTGTGAGAGAATAAGTTCAGCGGCCAAACACAGAGCACCAGCAGCGGCCACGAGTTAAAAGCTTTACCAGACTTCCGTAACCGGTCAGTTTATGGAAGGAGTTATCAAACAGTTACCCATAAAAGCTGCACCGATTATTATTATTATGCAGCACAAAGCTGCATTACACAACTAAGTTACATTTTTCATTTTTAAAAAGTCAATCTGTCAGTGTTTAACATTTAGTTTCAACATTTTTGGACGCACAGCCAGCACCTCCTTCGCTGACCAGGCCAATGGCAACCTACAAGACAGAGTTTAGATACTCGCAAAAAGCAGGAAATACTATATAAAAAATTATCTACTAAATACTACATTTACATCAAAACAGACACTGATTTTTTTTTTTTAATCAAATTGGCAAGATCTCATATTTTAAAGCACCGTCAGAATCTGAGACAGATATTTACCAGTTAACAGAGAAAAAGAAAAGACAAACTGATATATGCTTAAGAGTAACACTTCTTTTTTTTCCAGTGGAGAAAGTTTTTGGATTAGTTTGGTTTCTATTTTTTAAGAAATATATCTGTGAAATCTGATCCTGATTCGCGGGTCTCAAGTCAGATTTGATTTTTTTTTGTTATTAATCAGTGATTTATGTAACCATTTATAGTAGATTGGCTGTTTTAAGACTGACTCTGCTCATCTCCTACTTGCCGTGCCCTAGGTTTCATCGTAACTGCCCGCTGGAAACACGGTGGTTTCCCTCATTTCTAGAAGGTTGGGTAGGCACATTTTCCTCGTGGAAAATCCGTGCTGAATCCTCATGGCCGCCTTCCCCACCATGGAACAGCTTCCACAAAGACATGCTCCATAATGTTCTTGGGGACCAAGGCGAGGCCTATCAGCCTGGAGTTTTCCTTCTTGCCCTCTTGAAGACAGACATGACGTTTCCAGTCACTGGGGACCTCTCAGTTGTCACAGTCTCTCCAAGGGGAGATGGAGCTGCCTCACCCATCCACTTCCACGGATCTGCATGTGTCCCACATGCCGGTGGTACCCAAGGCAATCCTCTGCCATGGGTACTACCTCTCACCCCAAACCACCATCTAGCAAGACCAGATCTTCCAAATAAAGACAGAGGCAAAGAAACAATGCATACCTCAGCCTTTTCTTGTGTCCTTCATCATGGAGCTGCCTGCCCCATCCAACAGATCCACATTTCCTTTGGTCTTTCTGAAGTCCTTCTTGTTGTCCAACAATCCCTTTGGGTTTCAACTCCAATTAAGGTTTTCTAATGCCTGTATCCCTCCTGGGCATCTTGCACTTCCCTTCACCTTCTGCACACACTCCTTTTTCCATATTTGAGCTCCATCAGCACTTCCCCATTAAGCAAAGCTGGTGATCTGTCATGCCTGCTTGGTTTCCTGCACTGTCTTTGCCATTTGAGGAGGTTGTCCTGGAAGAACAGCTAAGCTCACCTGAGCTTATTCACCCTTCAGGGCATCCTCCCATGGGATCCTGCCTTTCGGTTCCCTGGAAAGGTTCAGCTCTGTTGTCCTGAACACCGACGTCTTTATTGTGCTACTCCCGTCCCTCGGGATCTTAAGCACTAACATCTCAGAGTCATCGCAGCCAAGACCACATCCTTCCCTCAACCAGCTCTTAGTGAGCAGCAGATAGAGGAAAGCACTTCTGGGTAAACTAACTATTTCTAAATATCATCATAACGCACTCCAGAAATCTCCAAAATTAATTGTATTCCACCATGTTGCCCTTTTGGCAGGTACCAGGGTATCCAACTAGATTCAAGGAGTTTTATATGTTTTTCATGAAGTGCATATATTCTAACGCTTACATCATTTTCACAGCTTTTCTTAGCACTATCTCCAGTTTTTAAGCATTCTTCTTGTTGCCTTTGAGGCCAAAAACAGCCACAGAACTTTGCAGACACACCAGTACTATATCCAGATGGAATATGATTTGCCTATTCCTATCCAATTTTCCACTATTTATACAGTCAAGGGTAATTTGGCTGCTGAATCATACAGAAAGCTCATGATAATGCGACTTAACTCCTAAATATTTTCTAGATACTTCGCTGCTTCTCAGAATAGCATCCTGCACCATTCCTAGAAAAACAGCTTTACATTTTCCCACAACAAAGTACACAGCTTGCTTGTATACAAGTTACTATGGAATATAGATTTATCCCTTATTTGCCCATCTCCAGTATTGATAGCTCCTGCCAACCCTTAGAAATTACTATTTTAACACAAGTATTAAACGCGAGGCCCAGAGGCAAAAACCAACAGAATCCTATTAGAAACCATTCAGGTCAATGACAATAATTTTTTGCTATGCCTGTTTTGAAAACCAATGTAATGGGTGACATGTTGTTCTAGTCTCTTTTTTAACGTCAAAATATCTCCCTGTACCCAGTCAATTCTCTCGCAGAAGTTTATGCATATTACACTTCATTTCGCCCAAAAAAACCCTGTAAGCTCACTAACGGCATACAGTGACTTATCGTGATAACGGAGATGACGGATTTGCTTTCACTTAATCTTTAAAAGCAACAGACATCTAGCCACACGTCCTGCAGGAACGGCACGCTAGCCAAGGCAGTCCTGAAGAGGGAACAGACTCTATCCAAGTAGGCAGACAGCCCGAAAAGCAGATATCTAGAGCTCCAAAGAGAGTGACTCAGGATACTTAGCCACAAGAGGTTAAGATGACCTTGTTGATGACCAAGACAAGCAAAACTATTATTAACTGGAGACCAAAAGAAGCAAAATAGAGAAAGCCCTGAGGAATTAGATGAACCCAAGCTGAAAACTCCACCCATGATGGTCTTGTATATACAAGTTCACCCGATATCCAGGGTCATTCTGCCGCTAATATTTATGATGTGCATTTCACAGAATTATAGAATCATGGAATTGTTTTGGTTGGAAGAGACCCTTAAGATCATCAAATCCAACCGTTAACCCGTCGCTGACATGTTACCACTAGACCACGTTCCTCAGCACCATGTCTACACAACTTTTAAACACCTCCAGGGATGGCGACTCCACCACTTCCCCAGGCAGCCTGTGCCAGTGCTTGACAACCCTTTCCATGAAGGAATTTTTCCCAGTATCCATCCTAAACCTCCCCTGGTGCAACTTGAGGCCGTTTCCTCCTGTACCATTGCCTGCTCCTGGGGAGCAGAGACCGCCCCCCCCTCACTACCCCCTCCTTTCAGGGCGCTGTAGAGAGCGAGAAGGTCTCCCCTCAGCCTCCTCTTCTCCAGGCTGAGCACCCCCAGGCCCTTCAGCCGCTCCTCACCAGACGTGTGCTCCAGACCCCTCACAGCTCCGTTGCCCTTCTCTGGACACGCTCCGGCGCCTCAATGCCTGTCTTGTCATGAGGGGCCCAAAACTGAACACAGCCCTGGAGGTGGGGCCTCACCAGTGCCGAGGACAGGGGGACCATCACTGCCCCAGTCCTGCTGGCCGCACTGTTCCTGATACAGGCCAGGGTGCTGTTGGCTGGCTTGGCCACCTGGGCACACTGATGGCTCATGTTCAGCCGGCTGTCCACCAACACCCCATTTCTTCTGGAACCTTAGCATGGAGATGGATTTTATCTTATTCAAGCAGCAACAAACATCTTGTAGTATTTCTCCTCCTTCCCTGGAACAGTCTTATTCCTTATTTGCAATACAGCAGTGCCGAGGAGCCCCACTTAATCAAAAGAATAATCAGAAATCAAGACAAGTGTATAACATAAGATGACAGTGGGGCAATTTTAATAACAGACTGACCACAGAGGTAAATTATGTAAATAAAATAGATGCTAAGCCATAGAAATGAAGGAAATGAGATACAGAGAAACCTTAAGGTTTGCACAGACATAGCTATCGTAAAGTCAGTTCTTTTCAGCTTGATTACAGAACTGTCTGACGTAGGAAGAAGTTAAGGAGAGATTATTAATTTTAATCATTAGAGTTTTATTTGACTGAATTTTCAGAGAAAGCTGGTACATTAAGCAGACCTTCAAATCAGAGTCTGCCTCTAAAATAAGCTCGGTTTTTTTCAGATCAAAAAGGCACCTACCTCTCCACCAGACACAGCAGTTTGACACAGGGTCTCAGACATTTTCTCACTCCGAGAAAAAACAGACAGCGCAGTTCTGGCATAAAACAACTCCTTTAACAAAGCCTTTACACGCTCTCGATTCAACTTTGGTCTACAGGCAAAAGTCTCACCAGCTACGAGACCTCAGCGTCAAAGACTCAATTATTTACAATCCATACTCCAGCAGCTTCCAAACTCCCCGGCTGGGACCAGAGTGGCAGGATGCCAGACAACACAGCAAGACTTGCCTCATCCCAACAAGCTCTAAGATAAACTATAAGAATAAAGCAGGTGCGTTAACACAGTGCATATACAGCACGTTAATCACAGGCCTTTAAGCCATTTATCTGTTTTACACGTTTCAGAGTAGGAGAGTACATAAAGAGGTGGCAAACGGAGAGCCAAAAGAGCAGAAAAAGGCACAAAAAGCAGCAGAAACTGTTCAAAGGCAGCATCAAAGAGAACCAATCACCAAGAACAAGAAGCATTGAGGTGAACCCATCTATATGGAAAGAAGATCTAGAACAACTCATCCAACTCAACAGCCCCCAAAAGACTTGCCTGCAGGACATTCCAGCATTACCTCAAAAGCCAAAGAGAACCTTCTCGATGGTGAAGACGGAATAAGCTACAAAGATGCTCATATTAGTTGATCACCATTGTTGCCAAAATGTTCTCCAACAGCAGCAATTTCCACAAAATGCGGTGCTCCGTACTCACACACATCGCAATGAGTGGTCACAGCTTGGGTGGGAAGGGGAAAGCACTGCTGCTCATCTGCCCTTAGCCTATCCCCCAAAAACCACAGCTGCAAACCCGCCTTAGAAGAAGAGGTGCTTAGAGCCTGGTGGAAAGATGAAAGCGTTGGAGGGCTGGGTGGGAAAACGAAGAATTCTCATCAGCGACCAAAGGAGTCCTTGGTAGAAAGTTCCTGGCCTTAACTTTATGAACAACAGTGGTTGTGAACATCCAGTATCTCTAACATGTCTAATACCTCAAAAAAAACCCCATCCTTGTTGCTCATGACTACAAGGAGCGTGGTCCTAGGTGTAACACAATTACAGGTGTTCGAGACAGACAATGCTGTCTATACACGTGGAATGGAGACAAAAAGTGACACCACTGGTTTCTGAAGGGGAAACTGCCCATATAATACACAAGTATCTTATGTACCACATCCTCACTATTACTTAAATGACCTCCTCCTTCTTGATCTCTAATAGCTCTGCTTTATCACAGTGACAATCTCTGAAACATAGCTAGCAAAAATTAATTCAATATCTACAATTTCCTGCTAGTAAACAAAACAGGGGGCATCTTACTCATCCGACATCTTTCGAAAAGTTGCACGTTTGATGATTGCCCAGAGCAGATATTTCTGAAAGCTCAAATGCCAGTTATTTGGCTTTATAGTGCTCCCTTTTTATTACAACATTTCAGTGTTTTCCTTATCACCACTACCAGGAGTACGACAGACTGCTTTGGGTTCTCAGCAGCATCGCTTTCCCAAGGTTCAGTTTTCAAATCCTGCAAAACTTGGGGTTACTTAAAATACAGTCATTTATTGACTAAAATATAATTCTCCAATTTTGACCAAGTAACAGTATTTATACCTGCTAAAAGATAAGCGAGAACAAATCCTTTTTTTTGGTGAAATGCCACTAACAGATAAGTCATACGTAATTACGCTCCCTACTGCTGTGTCACTTGGTGTTAGAAACCTGGAGGATCTGTGTTCAAAATAGTACCCACTCTGTAGCAAAAAAAACCCCTAGAACTTACCAGTTTTCTCTCTTTCTTAATTTGTTTACCAAGTTGTAACCACAATGAATGGATCTGACATCTGAAAATCCTCCGAAGAACAAGCACAGCACGAGCAGAAGCGGCAGAGTTATGTTAACACACTTCAGGCCTAATCAAAGTCGGGCTATTTGCATGGACTAATTAAACGCCCGGCTGTAACGACAAGAAGGTAATGATGTTGGCTATAAAGGGAAGGGGGCGGGGGGTTGTTTGGTTTATTTTTATATCATTCACAGCTTTCATAGAGCAACGGCATGTAGAGGACCTCTGGGCAAGCAGGCTGCGGCGCTGCTGGAGGGACACTGCCGTTCCCGACAGCCGGGACGGAGCCCCGCGCGGGACCTGCTCCGCTCTTACCGTGCCGGGCTAAGAAATGTGCCCTTGCTGCCAAAAAAGCCAACGGAATCCTGGGCTGCATAGGGAAGAGTGTGGCCAGTAGGGCGAGGGAGGTCATTCTCCCCCTCTACTCGGCACTGGTGAGGCCACAACTGGAATACTGTTTTTTTTATGAGGAGAGGCTGAGAGCGCTGGGACTCTTTAGCCTGGAGAGGAGAAGGCTGAGGGGAGACCTTATTATGGCATACACGTATCTAAAGGGGGGGTTGCAGGAGGATGGAGCCAGACTCTTCTCGGTGGTTCCCAGGGACAGGACGAGGGGCGATGGGCACAAGTTGGAAGAGAGGAAGTTCCGTTCCAACAGACGGAAACCCTTCTTTAGGGTTGGGGTGACAGAGCAGTGGCACAGGCTGCCCAGGGAGGGGGTGGAGTCCCCTTCTCTGGAGGTTTTCAAGACCCGCCTGGATGCAGTCCTGAGGGATGTGCTCTGGGCAGTCCTGCTTTAGCAGGGGAGTGGGGCTGGGTGGTCTCGAGAGGTCCCTTCCAACTCGGAAGATTCTATGATTCTGTGATTCTGTGAAATGCACAATTCTTTCCAAAGCCACAATCACCGCCTATTCTCAGAGGACACGCGAGCAGACCCTGAAAGGTTTGGCTTAGCTCAGGAGGCAAAAAAAGGACACCAAAGAGAAAACCCCGACAGGACCTTCTAACACTGCAGGCTTATTTTCTAAGCTCCCATCCATCAAATTCAAGGCAAGAGCAATACAGATGGGGTTTTTTCAGCAACAAATTATTAGCAAGCTGCAAACGAGAACACCAGGATGAATAAGCACATGCCGGAGTGAAATATCCCAAACAAGAAAAATGCATGTGTGGCTCTACCAGGAACCGCATTGCGACCTCTTTTTTACCTATCTCTGTCAAAACTAAAGGTTTAAGGGAAAAAAAGCTGAAATAAGGTTAATAGAGGCAGAAGAGTGCTTATCTCCTCTTCCCTTATGTCAGCCCTCTGCCCTTCTCAAACCTGCCCCAGTCAGTGCAGCCAAATTACTGTCTTGGAGACCGAAGTCTTCACATTTCTCCCAGAACCGAAACAGCGACACAAGTCATCAGCTTCCCAGCATCAAGGCTCAGGGAGACCCAAACCGCCTTTAGATGGCAACTGGAGTGCCACTAGCAAACTGACCGGGTCTGGAGATGGAACAAGGGTCCTGCACGCTCCAGAAACACAAGAACAGTGCCTGGGGCAAGTCCAAGGGTCGATTTAGCCCAGTATCCCACCCACCCGTGGCTGTTGCAGATGCTTAGAGCAGGGCAGCGGAAGCACAGCAAGCTGCAATGGCATTTTCCGTGAATATTCTCACAATTGCCAATTATTTCCTCTTCAGGAACCTCGCCAGAGGTGACATCTTTAGTAGTAGTAGGTGTCTTCATAGCAGCTCTCAATGGATAGCTTTCCTATGAATGTGTTTGGTCGCCCCTCAGCCTAACTATGTACCGCACAAAGAAGTGCCTTCTTTGCGTTTAATTCCCTTTTCATCTGACAGCACTAATTCTTCTGCTCTGGGAGACAATCAATATTTATCTTTTTTTTTTTTTTTTGTCTTCTCCATGCTGCTCAGCATTTCATAGATCTCTATTATATCACTCTCAAGTACTTTTTCCCCCGCTCCACAGTATCACTTTCCTTCTCCCCTCCCTTATTTTTAAAAAGAACTGAACGTAGGTTCAAGCTGTGAAGGCACTGCTGAATTACGTGGCAGCATAACAATATTGCCCAGTTTGCTCTCTATTCCCTTCATTATAATTCCTCACACTGAGTTGGTCTTTTAACTAATACCAAGCATCAAGTCTGTGTTTCTCACAGTTATCTACTATAACTTTAAAATCTTGTTCCTGAGTGGCATTAACCAACTCAGAGCTCATTGTTCTGTAGTAAAATAAGGAAAAATCTTTGTTATACGCATCGCTTTGTATCTACGCTAATTGTCACCTCCCGTTCACCACCCACCCAGCATGGTACAGACCACCTATTCCAGCACAGATTCCTCTGGGACACCACTAATGACCTTCCTCTGTTGTGTAAATTGATCATTTATTCCGTCTCCTAATACCTTTCAACTATTTATGCATGCAAAGCCTTCACTCTTATTCCCACAATCTTTAAAGAGGCTTTGGTGAAGGACCTCAGTTTTGGAAATCCAGTTAAAATTACACCTATTTGTCAAATGCTTCAAAGAAAACTACAAGCTAGACGTTTCGTTGAAACATCAGCCCATTTCAAGCAGCCAGAGGAAAGGAGTTCATCTGCCATAAGGTGAAAACACGTACTATGTAAACAAGTTTTTCCCGTCACTCTGTCTACATAAAGAGGGAGGTGGTTTGGGTTTTTAGCAGCTCAAGAAAACAGAAACTGTTGTTATAATAAAGACAATTGAGGTCCAACACAGCAAAACAACTTTTTTCGAGATGTCTGAAAGAAGAAAATACATAAAGTGCCCGTAAAATGTCTACTTCCTGAGCAATTACTCAATCTACTAGACAATGACCGTATATACTTTCCTTCACCATGAGCCAGACACTTTAAACTTCAGACTAATATATGAACGCCTGTTAAAAAACCAAGCATCCATCTTACGTGTGGAAGATGCAGCTAGTCCAACACAACATGCTGATCATTCCAGCTTGGGTTTTCAGCCGCCGTGACGAGCAGATCAATGAGCCACATGTGGATGAAATCATAGAATGGTTTAGGTTGGAAAGGACCTTGAAGACCATCTAGTTCCAACCCCCTCTGCCCTGCCCAGGGACACCTCCGCCTTCTCTTCTCCAGGCTGAACAGCCCCAACTCTCTCAGCCTCTCCTCATAGCAGAGGTGCTCCAGCCCTCGGGTCATCCTCGTGGCTCTCCTCTGGACACGCTCCAGCAGGTCCATGTCTTTCTTACGTTGAGGACTCCAGAGCTGGACGCAGTACTCCAGGTGGGGTCTCCCCAGAGTGGAGTAGAGGGGCAGAACCCCCTCCCTCGCCCTGCTGGCCACCCTTCTTCTGATGCAGCCCAGGATCCGGTTGGCCTTCTGGGCTGCGATCGCACGTTGCCCGCTCATGCTGAGCTTCTCGTCAATCAGCACTCTCAGACAAGAGGTTGGTTGCCTGTGCACTCAACCAGCCATCCTAAAACTCCCGTCCTTGCTCCCAGGACGCTTGTACAGACTTTGCTTCTCCTTTGATTACCACTAATGGCATTTGAAAATGACAACTAAAGGAAAGACACCTGAAAGTCTCGATAAAACTACGCAAAGGAAGAAGCG
>NW_009647013.1:709560-751128 GCF_000708025.1 Charadrius vociferus | reverse complement strand
GGTTCAGATGAACAGAAGGTTGAAGGCGCTATGATGCTCTGGGCTCGCTAGATAAGAGGGCAAGATTTCCTCTGCCAGACAGCAGCTCCTCTCCCATTCAAGAAAAGAAAATAGTTTACAAGTAATTACATGCCCTCCCAGGCTACCAAAACCACCAAAATCACTTCTGAAGTGGGAAAAAAGCCCACGCATGAGGGTTATCCACCCCAAACAGTATTCTTTTCAAACCCATTTGTTGGTTTATGACGCAGAAAAGCTTGGAAAAAAACACCCCCAGCACAATGAGAAAAAATTGGAGACGCTTTCAGCTATGAAGTTTTAGAAAGAATCGAATGCATTTCTCAGTAACAATTTGGGAATTTCTGTCCAGTAATCCAGGATAAACACTAAATACAGAGTCCCACTCTTTGCTTTCAGCATCAGTTCTGTGCAGCGTGTGGTGGCCTTAACCCACGCAGTGTTTCAAGGGGAGAAAAGCTGCTGTAGGCTGCGCCTGGTTAATGTTTCATTTTGGTCAATCTTGACTTCCTGGTATCTTTTCACCAAGCAATATAAAAATCTACAAAGAAGTAGCTTTTAGTCCCATTTCAGCTGTCCCTTATGTGGATTTCAGTACAATTTTATTTGACCTTTAGTTAAATTCCACCTCTAGCAGGCAATCGATATCAGCTATTCCCACAGGACAGGTTTTACTCTACGTCCCTTTCTCTTTTTATCCAAGCGTACAGAAGCGGATACCACATCCCATGAACAACAAACCATGTCACCGCAGTGACAGCAAAGCGCCAGCAGCTCTCAGCCTGCTACTTCACAGTGAAACGAAGACCATTATAAAACTTGCACGAGGAGATGCCCAAGATTTGCCCTTGAGTTCTCACCTCTTTGCTGTGCAATTTAGTTCGAGGTTGGAACTCGATGATCTTCAAGGTCCTTTCCAACCTAAACCATTCTATGATTCTATGAAACTTAAGAGAGCAACAATTTAAAAGTCTGTTGCCAAATCAATACGATCAGCGATGAGGTCATAATTATAGAGACAGTTTACCACAGAAGAGTCAATATATAGTTATAGACACAAGCTAAAAAGGGATTTGGGAGAAAAAAATGACACGACAGTCTCTTTTATTAAATCTAAGCTGAAATGCGAGGTTTTCTTGCTACAGTTGGTGAGAGAGTCAGCACTAGGTGAGACTTACATGTATTAAAAAAAAAATAATCTAGTTCCAATTTCAGTTCTGATATTGACTCACTGTGGCCTAGGGAAAGTTGCATATTCTTAGTAACAACCACTTCCTAGCTGTTACTGAGGAAAATAACCACTTCTGCCGCTGCAGTGCTGCATACAGTTCCAACAACTCAGTGCCCTAAAAGCTACTGTTGCATAAAGACAGCGTCCAGTAAAGACTTTGCTTCGTAGTTTCTGCATCTGCGTATTAAACGGAATTCATCTTGCCCCCATCTGACACTCTGACATAAACGTTTAGCTTGAGGAAGGAAAAACAGCTTGATTGCTGCTCTGAGGAAACAAAGAAATTGTATCAATAAAATTATAAACAGAGCTAATAAAAAGCAGTCATCAGCCAAAACTGCCAGTGAAAAGCTATGGTTTAGCTAATCTTGTTCTCCTGCCAAAGCAACTCCTGCACCTATAAAGCTGCAATATGATTTCTCTCCAAAAAAAAAAAAAGTGTTACAAAAACATACATGCACTTGTTTTCTCCGTGGTTGTAGGAGACGTGACGTTCAGGAAGAGGCTTGCTGCAGCAGAGTGCCAAAACTGATGGTGCCGTTTCCCCGGCTCCGTTTGCCATCCCTCGCAGCTCCAACGCAGCGTAAGGTGCCAACAGCTACTCAACTTTTAATGGTGATGGAGCTCATTGCCTTGGAAAAGTATTCCAGCTTTTAGCTGCTACAGTAGCTTAAACTGTATCCTCCTTAGGCACAGGCATCCCTCACAACTCCAGCGAAGATGTGTTGGTCCCAAGGAGCGAGTTCCTGCTAAGGAGTGAAGTCAAATGTTTCCTATCAGGGCTACAACGCCCTGGGAATGGCACAACCTGGCTTACAACGAGACAAACACACCAGAGAGGCGACAGAAAAAGAGTACAACCAGAGGTCAGCGACCACTTGTGTCTTCCTAGAGGTGAGGAATAGCAAAGACGTGGAAAGGAGAACGGGACCAAGAACTGAAACACTGGAAGAATCATAGAATGGTTACAGTTGGAAGGGACCTTGAAGACCATCTAGTTCCAACCCCCTCTGCCCTGCCCAGGGACACCTCCCACCAGCCCAGGTTGCTCCAAGCCCCGTCCAACCTGGCCTTGAACACCTCCAGGGATGGGGCAGCCACAGCTTCTCGGGGCAACCTGCCCCAGGGGATCACCACCCGCACAGGAAACAATTTCTTCCTCATATCTCATCCCAATCTCCCCTCTTCCAGTTTGAAGCCATTCGCTCTCATCCCACGGCTCCCCTCCCTGACCCAGAGTCCCTCCGCAGCTCTCCTGGAGCCCCTTTAGGCACTGGAAGGGGCTCTGAGGTCTCCCCTTTTTGGCCTTCTCTTCTCCAGGCTGAACCCCCCCACCCCCGAGCTGGAGGCAGCACTGCAGGGGGGTCTCCCCAGAGCAGAGCGCAGCAGAGGGGCACAATCCCCCCTCGCCCTGCTGGCCACGCTGCTGGGGATGCAGCCCGGGATGCCGGGGGCTCGCTGGGCTCCAGCGCACGTTGCCGGCTCGTGGTGAGCTTCTCATCCACCAACACCCCCGAGTCCTTCTCCTCAGGGCTGCTCTCGGTCTATTGTCTGCCCAGCCTGGGGTTGTGCTTGGGATTGCCCTGACACACGTGCAGGACCTTGCACTTGGCCTTGTTACACTTCACGCAGAACTATTTTATAGAATGTCATATTGAACTAGAAATAGGAGTATCTTGCAAAAAGCGACACTGCATCAAAAACTGGCACGATCTCAAGGAGTCAGAAGTCAGAGATGAAGAAGGAAACTCCTCCTGCCTGAGCCTGCAGCGCAGCCAGGACTCTTAGTGAGAGATCCAGCTCATGGATGCAAACACCTACATTGAGCTGGGGCTCCCGTCTCCCGCGGGAGTCAGCGATGGTCGGGTCAGCGGAGTCAGAGCCAGCGCAGGTGCCTGCTTCAGCATGAGCTGGATCCCTCTCCGGGCTCCGCTGACCACATCTCGGCTGGCTGTAAGGGGAGATCAGGCACCCAGTTCACATGGAAACATCTGCATTGAGCTGTCTTAACAGACAAGCTGAACCCACATCTCACCTCAGAGCCGTCAGAGAAAAGGTAAATCTTATTTATATCAGAGGAAGAAAGGCCCTTCCCACTAATTTTAGAATTTTTAGAGCAGCGCACAATCTATCTCTGGAGGTGAACCAGAAGGTCTTGCAGAAAGAGAAAAACACGGGTAATCGTACAACCCGAGGCCCAGACAGGGGGTGACCAAATTAAGGTGGCACAAACACCCCCAGCTCCGCCAGTTCCCAGCTTCCGAGTACTTGACTTCACAAACCGATGGGCCATGAGGAGGCAGAGAGTCCCAGAGCGCATTAGCTGCAACACATTGCAGAAAGACTTATTTCAGAAGCTAACAGCCTCTGCTCTGCCTAGCACAGCGTTCGCGGAACAGTCACAGGAAAACCATTTCTTGACATCCTTCCAATCCTTCCATAACAGTATGAAAATTAAACCTTTTTTTTATTTTTTGCATGCCTACTGCACCCACCGTGTTACTAGAAAATGACTTTTCTTTCAAATTAATTTAGCGCTGTTGAAAGGCAGTGGATCTCGGTTTACAATATCAATGAGGCAAGCACAGCACAGCTGAGGGAACTATAAACCACCTCTCACTGTTTTACCAGCCTATTTTAATTTGGGCTGGAAAACAATCTCCGCTTAAAGAAGGGAAAAAGGTAGTGCGGGTCCCGCGTTAGCTCTCCAGGGCACGGGAGCGTAAGTCTAGGATCGCTTGCATCCTTATGGAGCTCAAAGCAATCGCTAATGTTTGATTTTCTGCCCACTTGGAAAATCAGAATCCAACAGCAACAAAGGCAATGCTTCTGTAATACACAGGACGGCGTAATACTTTCCACGTCAGGGAGGAAATTAACCCAGAAAGATTATTTAGTACATGTCACACCATCTCTTTGTGACATTACCTTTGGATCACCAGTACAATCTGAACTAGAACCCAGTAATAATCAGGCCGCGTTCACATTCATACAGGTGACCAAGCCACGAATAAAACTCCATCACCAGTTTCCAGTCCCCGCTGACCACTCAGATCCCATCCCGGCATTAACATTTTAGTGCAGGTCACCGGAGAACTTGTTACGCTTGCCAAATTACACACGCACAGCAGTGAAGCAGCAAAAATGAGACAAGTATTCCCTTTGGCAGGTGTTCAGCAGTAATTTGCTGAAAATGTACAAAAAAAAAAAAAAAAAGGCACTGAAATTCATTATTTAGCTTTGACAATGTCATGACCGCTCGGGCCATCATCCTTTTCTCACCAGTGTAGGATAAAACACGGATCAATGGCATTTATAAATATTGCTAAATTTGGTGTAGCTCAAATTTCTGTTATGAATAAACACTACCACCTCGCAAACCTTTGACAAAGATGTATTTGGTTCCAGTAACCACCTCAGAAAACCCAAAATCAAGTAATATCAGACGTGCTGTTGCACATGCCCAGAAATATGGGGGTATGGCCTCCTCATACCTGCCTTCCCTCATCGGCCACGGTCGGTCACAAACCTGAGTATTTTACATGCAGGAGAAAACGCCGCGGAAATATTGACCGGGACAGATAACTGGATAGGCAATCACTTTCCATAGCTGCAGGAGGAAAAAAGATGAACAGCCACCCATAATGAGATTAGGATCTGATGAAATGACTTTCACTTCTATATCTTCCAAATAACGCGGACTTCAGCAGCTGAAAGTTGGGTCTTGCAGTAGAAAATAAACAATGCAAAAGCAACAGGATGCCGATAAAGGCCAGTCAGCTTTGGGGTACATTTCTTCAAATTCTGCAAGCTGGAAAGACGTTATCCATCCTGAAGGCATTTAGGGGTAAACACTCAGCAACCGGCAGGTTTTAAGGGCAAACACGGCTCCTGCACCATGCAAGAGCCGCATCCAAAGCTGGAAAACACAGAAAATCTGCCCGCTTCTCCAGAAGGTTAGGAACTAAGTCTCCAAATTTCTGGGAACAAAAGGAAATTTAGGCAGAATCTCTGCTGCAAACGATCTGGCACTAAAACAATAGCCAGTTATCTCCTGCCTGGCACAGAGGCACGGAAAAAATCACTGCCCAGCCAGATGTCCCGAGGGATTTGACAGACAAGCTCTGATGGATACAGCCACAGCAATTTGCGATGTTGCTGCCTCCTGCTATTCACTTCCCTCTCTGCCAGAAGCTGCTGCCGGCACAGGAGGGGACGTAGAACGGGATAAGTACCCACACACCTCGGTTGCCCAAATTACTGCTAGAATAGGAGCTTAAGCCGGCAATTACAGCGGTTTGTGCTGGAGCTGCTCGAGCCGCGAGAGCCTACCTGTCACAGTACCTACTCATTACGGCAAGTCAAGAGGTGAGATCTGACTATCAAATTCTGGCAATTTGTCGCAGGGCAATTTAACAGGCTGAGCTCCCCGCAGCCAAAGAAGTAGCGTATCTTCTTAAATCGCTATCCTTTCCAGATGACGTTAATTTGCCGCAGGGCGAACTCTGGCAGCCGAAGGGTGGACGACTATGTTTAGCTGCCTGTTTGGGAAGGGGTAACCTCAAGCAGAGGGTCAAGGTAGATAAAAGGAGAACAGTAACCTCTTAAATCGCCCCAGCATGAATCACTGGACCTAGTGAGTCAAAGCCCTCAGTTATTTTTGCTGTAGTCACAATTAGTACTGAGAAAGCACAATGAAGATACATTACTGTAACAAGCAACCATATGTCAATTGAGCCATCTGAATTGTAGGAGAGCATCTTCTTTGCCCATCCTAAGCGCAAGGTGAAGCATGTTTGTTTTAAGTCTCTTTCCTTGAGATTCACAGTACAACAGAATGAATTTCACACAAGTGGGGTCAATGAAATACATACACAAAGTCAGCTGCAACAGCACAGCCGTAATACGGCCGCTTGGTACCCATGTCCAATCCATTGCGGGTCTGTGCCCTAAAAGTCAAGCAGCCGGGCTAAATCTCGGTAAAATTACAGCGGGAGCAGAAGTAAGACGAGACTGACATGCAGAAACCTTCGTCTTCTAACAAAATTCCTAAAGTCTTATTTGGGAAATTTAAACCGGACTTACTTCAAAAATAAAGAGCGACCTTTTGAAAGCAGGTTTAGTCCTCACTATTGAAAAGCAAAATGATGAGTTGCTTAGTTGTCAGCCTTCACAATCACTGTATTTCCGCAGCTTCTATTAGAAGCGTTACCGATACACGAGACCTAATGTAGGTATCTGAGAATGAAATATAACCATCTTTCCAGAAAACGTATCATCTGATAACCACACAAACCACATTTTTTCATGGGTTGCTCTGATCTGGCATGTTCAAGAAGAGTGATTTCTGGCTGGGTTTTAAAACGCGTCAGGAGCTCCACATATCAAACCAACTGCTGCTGAAACTGCCAGCGCTCGGGGAGGTTTTTTCCTTCCTCAGATGGGCTAAAAGGTCTTAAACTGGGCACACAATAATCCAGCCCTAAGCAGTGGTTATTTAAAAACCCTGTCTTCTCTTTCAGCGAAGGCTCTAAAGTAGCTGGATCTACCTGTTTACCGCTTGCCAAAAGATCAATACAGCTTTTGGGATACCTGAAGGAAATTTCCTCCTGCATAATGAAAACATTTGTGGCAGCGGGAAGCACAGCTGCCGGTGGAAACACAAAAGGACACTTGGCAAAAGCAATCGATGACAAGCCTAAGAAAAAGGCAGCCTCAGGGTGTCGTCCGGTATTAGGAGCTGCAATTTCTCCGCGAGGAATCAAACGCAGCCGACAGTACTCACTTCTGGAGGTTCTGGGCTTCAACGCATGATGCAAGTGGAAAATGAGCCTTTTAAGAGACTACTGACTGCTGAGTGGATGTAAAGCTGAACCAGTCTTGAATTACAGACCTATTACAGAAATAATTATTATGTCTGCCGTGCAGCTGAACATGGTCACATAAATACCACGTACACAAGATACCTGAATTGCAGAGGTTCCAGCAATTGTATCCCCTTCTTACTTCACCATTAACAACATGATTTACGACCAGACCGAACATCAGACAATACACGATACTGTTAAAATAAAATTTTAAAAACAATTTCGGTGCATTTTTTAAATACACAAAGAGAAGCCAGGCTTGATGCCGCAGTCCCAGGAGCTGCACGGGTGCACAGCCCAGGGGACACTTTCTGCCACCTGCCTTTCTCAACACCCGCAAGTTCTCCTTTGGCCTCATTCACTAATTAAAAGTCAGAGCCTGGCTCAGAAAAGAGGTGCTCAGCCCTTGGAGTTAAGCGGTGAGTCACGGTGGCAGTCAAATATGCCCCGCACCTTTAATGACTCACGGGTCAGGTGAGAGGAGCAGAACGATGGGGAGCAGCAATTCTCATTTGCATGTGTATTTTACACCTTCTTGGTTCATTGTCCTCACCAAAGAGCAAAGGCAGCCGCAACCCAGTCAACGCTTTGGCTTGATGGGAACGACCCCCAGCGAAAGCTGTATTTCTCTACTGTACAAAAAGAAAAATCTGTCTTACAGTGATTCCTTAGCAGTAATTACAAATCTCTACCTAAAGAAGCGAAGCTTATCACCAAGTCCACAGCCTTGCTCGATAGGCATCCAGAAGTGCAGTGAAATCTCCTTAGCGGTGTTCTCAGCAGATAAAAATTAAAACTTCTCAGTCTTGTTGCACACTGTCTACAAAACAAAGACCCCCCTCTGGCTCTGCAATCCTTTACTCATTCCTTGGCCAACTTATTTCTCGAGCATACCAAAGCACCTCAAGCAAAGACTACTGTCTGAACAGTCTAAAAAGTGTTTATTACCTCAATAGGGAGGTGCTACAGAAATATGAAACACCAGCAATGCTTTCTTAGGGAAGTCATTTTCTTCCTCCGCTCACAACAGAGTCGCTATAAAAGCCTAGCAATTTCTCTGTTGATCTTTTTTAAAATTACACTTTTAGTTGGTGAGTTCATGTATGTAAATACAGTCACTTCTACACTCATGTCCTGTTCATGAATCCATAAAAACCAAAATCTTAATTCACTTGAGGTCCGCTCATGCAAAAAGGATCTCCTACCTCTTTATAAATGTGTATGTAAAGGGAATTCTTTACACCTCCCAAGTTAGACGCCCAATTTACCTGGAAACAGTTTAAAGCAGCAACCTGCCTCCAGCTCGGGGGCCTCAGCACAGGAGAGACATGGACCTGGTGGAGCGGGGCCAGAGGAGGCCCCGGAGATGCTGGGAGGGCTGGAGCCCCTCTGCTGGGAGGACAGGCTGGGAGAGTTGGGGGGGTTCAGCCTGGAGAAGAGAAGGCAGAAAAGGGGAGAGCTCAGAGCCCCTTCCAGTGCCTAAAGGGGCTCCAGGAGAGCTGGGGAGGGACTCTGGGTCAGGGAGGGGATCCATGGGATGAGAGCGAATGGCTTCAAACTGGAAGAGGGGAGATTGGGATGAGATATGAGGAAGAAATTGTTTCCTGTGAGGGTGGTGATCCCCGGGGGCAGGTTGCCCCGAGAAGCCGTGGCTGCCCCATCCCTGAAGGGGTTCAAGGCCAGGTTGGACGGGGCTTGGAGCCACCTGGGCTGGTGGGAGGTGTCCCAGGGCAGAGGGGGGTGGAACTAGGTGGTCTTTAACGTCCCTTTCAGCTCCAACCATGCCGTGATTCTATGACTCTATCTGGCAGCAGCTGGCCAGAGCAGTGCCCCACTTCCCTGGGACAGATCCCTCCCAGTCCCACATCACTTCTGTCATATAGGCAGCGCTGGGTTTGCAGCTTTGTGATTTACCATGTGGCTGGACTTAACATAAGACTCAGTATCTGCAAGAAAGCCAGAAGCCAACTCAGAATATCAGCTGGAGTCCAAGGGCCAACACAGTTTGAGTGCTTATTTCTTTAGTCAGACTTGCAGTGCCGGTTCCTGGTGAGGAACAGTGTATACCTCCATGGCAGGCTACGGTCGCACTGTACTGGTTGAAACTGCACAGAGTCACATCCTTTTTATCAGATTAACCGGGACCAGAAGCTGCAGTGGGCTGATCAAGACAAAGCATTATACGAAGAAAATCCAAAACTACGTCAAGAGGAGGACGCCAGATTGATGAGCCCTCCAGTGCTGCACAATTCAGACCATAGAGGTCAGCACATCACTATCACTGGAAAGACACCACTGGACATAGAAGAAGAGCTTAACTTTAGGAAAAAGTAAAGAAATGACTGGACAAAAGGGGAAAAAAATGTATTCGCAGTTAGGTGGACCACAGCCTATATAGATAGATGCTGCACTGGTTTAATCGAAGGTCATGCTCAGAAAGACTTTTTAAGAAGTATTCTGGCTGAAGGTCTTTTTCCCCTTTAGGGAATCACTGTACAAAATCTAAAATTAACTAATGACTTGCACAAGGAGGAAAAAATTTCAAGGCTACCATAATTGCATTCAAAATAAGGAGTGAGAGAGACCAGGTCTCAGGTTACCGCCTAACGCAGTGCCCACAGTATAAAACAAATAAAATATTGTCGGTATTCCTCATGTAGCACGGCCTCTGTTGATGGAAGCAGTGAGGGAGAAGGGCTGAACTCTCATGTACGTAGCGAAATAAATTCAACCTTGAGTGTTTATTCCAAGTGTCATTGACCATCTCAAAACAGCACTGCAGTAACACAGGACAAAAGCTAAATGCAAAAAGCAAAAGGTCTGATTCATCTTGAACCCAATTTTCTCGCCTCTAGAATATTTAGGAAATGCAACTTGAATAACTCCCACATGCCTCCATTTACTAAGCATTTAACGTGAATTTTATGTTAAAAATATAAACCTTTATTTATCTGCTGGAAAAAAAACACGTATTGTTAGGGTTTTCTCACATTGCTCGATCCGCGTGCTTGCAAGGCAGTACACTGACTTCAGAGTCACTTCATTTTTGCACGCGCTTAAAATTACTTGGTCACACGGTCCGTGTCATAAAATAGTTTCCCCAATCTGCAGAGCAAGGGACAGGCTACTCAAAAAAAACAACTTTAGGTCCAATAAAATTAGCTAGACACCTGCAGCAGAAAAAAAAAAAAAATAGAATAACCACATCCTGAACCACCTGACGTACATACAAGCACAGCACTAATTTGAATAGACAACTTGCAAACACCACCCTTCGCCCATAACGGGCTGTACCCTCCTCTGCTCACAACCAGGGCACTAGAGCAAAAGAAAAAGCAATTCTTTTCCCAACTTGTTCGTGATTTTATCTTGATAAAAAACCACTTGGAAAGAGCAGCATGGCACTTTTTGTCTGGTCTTTGAATGACAAGAAAAAAAATCCAAAGGAAACCAGCAGAAGGGTTTGCTGCCCTCCAGAGGAAAAGCAACCGAAATTACAACTTTAAAATACGAAGATAGACATGAGGCGAGGCAAGGGCTGGTCCTACTCAGTTTTAAAATCACTTTTTTAGTAGATGACGACGGTATCAAGGAAAATCTACTGCAGTGAATGATGACAAGGTAGCAAACTAAAACTGCCAGTAGGGATGCTCACCTAGTTGTAACAGCTCCAAAACCTCAAATCCCTCATTTTTCTTGTTTTATACTGCAAAATGCACCGAAAAGTTATGTATTTAACAACCCAAAGCACACACAAACAAATCAGCCTCTGATTTTCAGTTCATCAACTGTAAAATGAGGAGACGAGCATCTCCCTGTCATACCGAAATACTGCAAGGGTAACTGCGTTTGAGTCTGCAAGGGGCTCGGAGCTCCGGAGCACTGACGCTCTCGGGGGTGAGTCATCCCTTATGGGAGCTGACGTCTGGCCTCCCTCCAAGCCGGGATCAGTTCCCCTTCCCAGCTAAAGGAAATAAATCCCGTGGCAATGTGATTCGTCACAACTCCCAATCAAGGTGATGAGGCATAAAAGGTAGAAGTCCAGATGGAATGCCAAGAAATTCGAAGCAGCTTAGCATTTCCTATATGAGGAAACAGATAAACCACGGCCCTATCTTCCGCTGGTGCTGTGCAGTACACAGAGCAATGCTGCAAGTTGAGCTATAAATATTCTGTGCCTAAAGACGTATTTGGACAAACACTGCTTTTCAAAAAAGAAAAAAAAAAAAAAAAAAGAGGCTGAATTTTTGTCTTCAATATTTTCTGTTCTTACATCAGCTGAAGAACACTTAAATAATTACATTAAAGAAAACCGAGACGCTTACCTGACGGCCTCTGCTACATTATTGGAAGTGTGACCTGATAAGGCATCGTGAAGGTTTCTGATGAAGTAATCTCTGTAGTCTTCAGGCAGGGCCATGAACGTTCCACCCATCACAATGAACTCTACTTTATCCACGCTGTGGCCCAACTGCTTCAGCTGTAAAATTAAAAGTACCAGGGAAAAATTACCAATCAGGGACTTATCTAAAAGACTTCTCTGAAAGTCCTGACATTCTTACACTGCATTTCCTTCTTCAGTTGTCATATCTCTAATGAATGACAAACCATTAATACTTTTGTACAGATTTCTTATAATCCCCCAAAACCTCAAAAATGATTTTTTCTACTGCAAGAACGCAGGACAAATATTGAGCCCAGCATAACAGGTTTTCTTGACAAAGAGCATTATTTGAGCCCAGCATCTTGCTGATGGAGTTACACTGGTTCCAGTTTGAAGCTAGCTTAGATATGGCCAATAGGAAAAGTTTCCTCGCACCTTCTTCATTCCACGTAGAACTAACTTTCCTTAAAAACTTGTGGGAGAAAAGGGCTACACTGAACCCACGGAGAATTTTCCAATGGATTTGAAGACAAACAGGAAACCAGTCAGAGCAGAACAGGATTGAGAAACTCTTCAGATCTAATTCTCCAGCGGAGACCCCAAAAAAATAATTTTCATAGGAAAGACACTATTTCAGTATTGAATTCTCCATGTAAATAGTTATCAAGAACTAGCAACTGCCACAATAGTTCAGTACAATTTTGATGTAATAGGGTCTCCTATCAGTAATCAGGCATTGTTCAGAGCAGATGACATCTTACAAGAGGTTCAAAACTTGTCACTTATCTAATGGAAATAACTGTTAAGACAACTAAAAGGGTGAAAAATAATACTTCTGTAGGGATCAAGTCAGGCTAACACAGAATTATAGAATCATGAAATGTTGAGGTTGGAAGGGATCTCTGGAGATCACCTAGTCCAATCTCTATTCTCAAACCAGCATCAACTACAGGATTTTGTTCGGTGCTGTGTCCAGACAGGCTTTGAGTATTTCACTGGATGGAGACCGTACAGCCTCTCTGGGCAACCTGGTCCAGTGCTCGGTCACCCTCCCAATTAAAGTCTGTTTCCTGATGTTCCAATGGAATTTCTCATGTTTTAATTTGTGTCCATTGTGTCCTGTCCTTTCCTGTTCTGTCACTGGGCACCACTGAGAAGAGCCTGGCTCCATCTTCTTTGTGTCTCATCGGCAAGATTCCCCCAAGCCTTCTCTTTCCCAACATATATAGTCTTGGCTCTCTCAGCATCTCCACAGATGCTCCAGTCTTTCCATCATCTTAGTTGCCTTTTGCTCGACTTGCTCCAGCATGTTCATGTCTGTCTTCTTTTCAGGAGCACAGAACTGGACACAGCTCTCCAGGTGAGGCCTCACCACTGCTGAGGCCAGAGGAAGGATCCGTCTCCCTTGACTCACCCTAATGCAGCCCAGGAGGCTGCTGGCCTTCTTTGCCTCAAGGCCACAATGCTGCTCATGGTCAACTTGGTGTCCACCAGCACCCCCAGGTCTTTTTCTGTCAAGCTGGTCAACCCCCAGCACGTACTGGTGCCTGGGGTTGTTCCTCCCCAGAGGCAGGAGTTGGCATTTCCTTTTATTGAACTTCAAGAGGTTCCTGCCAGCTCATTTCTCCATCCTCATCCAGGTGCCACTGAATGGCTGCACAATCCTATGGTCCACTCCTCCCAATTCCGTATCATCAACAAACTTGCCGACAGCGTGCTCTGTCCCAACATCCAGGTCATTAACAGAGAGGGTAAACACTATTGCTCTCCAATATTGACCGCTGAGTTATATCACTGGAGACTGGTCCCCAGCTGGACTTCGTGCTGCTGATCACAACCCTTTCAGCCCACCAGTTCAGGCAATTAAAAGCCTCGTGATTACTTTCATCACAATCACAATGCATTCCCCTTTCACTGTAAAAATTTACCTGTTCCACTCTATGTCTTGTCTGGAGATAGGGGTCATACCTCGCCCGAATGGCCCTCATGGACGTTGGCTAAAAAACACAAAGAGATCCATTTTGTAAACTTTTTTTTTTTAAAAAAAAACACAGTGAAAAAGAACGAAGGACATTTTTTAGCACTGAAATGCTCAAGTCTTCAAATCCTAATGGACCCTACAGTATTCAAACTCACAACCAGAGAAGCCGCCCAACTGCAAATTTGGATTTGGCTCCTTAACATATTTTTTTTATTCTTAGATGGTAATATAAAGAGAATGATGCATTTTTAAAAAAATTTTAGCGCATTATGGAAGGATGGATAAAGAATCTCAAAAAATATTGTAAAAAAAATAATCACAAAGTGTTCTTCAAAGTACAAGTTTTTCTGTCGTGTTCATTTCAGTTTTTCTTCATGTGCACATCGGTTACCCAAGGAGTATCCTCCAGAACTCAAATAAACTTCAAATATTCTTTCATCTAAACAGATTCATAGAATCATAGAATAGTTTAGGTTGGAAGCGACCTTGAAGATCATAGAGTCCCACCTCCCTGCCCTGGGCAGGGACACCTCCCACCAGCCCAGGTTGCCCAAGGCCACGTCCAACCTGGCCTTGAACACCTCCAGGGATGGGGCAGCCACAGCTTCTCGGGGCAACCTGCCCCAGGGGATCACCACCCACACAGCAAAGAATTTCTTCCTCATATCTCATCTCAGTCTCCCCTCTGTCAGTGTGAAACCGTCCCCCCTCGTCCCACGGCTCCCCTCCCTGATCCAGAGTCCCTCCCCAGCTCTCCTGGAGCCCCTTTAGGCACTGGAAGGGGCTCTGAGGTCTCCCCTTTTCCGCCTTCTCTTCTCCAGGCTGAATCCCCCCAACTCTCCCAGCCTGTCCTCCCAGCAGAGGGGCTCCAGCCCTCCCAGCATCTTTGTGGTCCCCCTCTGGACCCACTCCAACAAGTCCATGTCTCTCCTATTCTTTCAATTGAAATCCATATGATATGATCCATATATATAATCCATATATTTCCATATTCTTTCAACTGAAATCCCTAATAACTTACTTTTTATATTACGAGCTGATGTAAGCCTGCTAATAATACTCTAAGATAAGGTTTTCAAGTATCTTGTGTATCCTGGATTTGTCTGGTATTTCATATCTGTTATATTAAAAGCTCTACAGGATGAGGACTCTTTAAATGTTGTTAGTATTAAACAAATGAATACAACATATCCAAAACAACATGAATTATAAAGTAATATAAATACGCACAGGATTTTCCTATTTTGCACTAATGGACAAGTTTCAAGCCACTGAAAAACGGGTAACAGACAAAATCCATCCTAAAAGGATGCTGCATCACTGTTTACCAAATCCATCCCATTTGTGTTTTACCTCACTGTACTACTTCGTATCTGTACAACCGTTACGAGTTGTTTTGTGAAAACCAGTCACAATAATTTAGTTACAAGACCTTTTGCTATGAAAATTTTGGCAGACAACAGGAGAGCGCTATTTTGCTTATATATATTTAGTAAGATATCACTGCAGATACTGACGTATCAGGGCACGGATGTAATTTCGGAGGCACTAACAGCTAAATAATGGATTTTTTTGCAAAGCTTGACCTTTGTTAATCCACAGGGTCCTGTAGGTTTGACAGACTGAAAGCTGGTCCAGTTAGGGCAGGATGCTCAGGGCTGTGTCCAGCCAGTGTCTGACTACGTTTAAGGATAGAGATCCCAAAATCTCTCCCGATCCCTACTCAAGTGTTTGACAACCCATGTGTTAAAATATTCTTTTCTTACATTAAGGCACAACTTTCACCATTCCAGCTCGTGTTTGTTGCCTCTCACCCTTCCACTGGGCAGCTCTGAGGAGGAGTCTGGCTCTGCCTTCTCTGTTCCTTTCCCTTAAGCCCATATTGAGCCAAAAGTAAAACTGTATGTTTCGGTGAGACTGTTTAGTTAGGAACATTTTGATGCAGATTGATAACTGCTGTAGGAATCACAGCTAGAGTTCATTTCAAGAAACTGCATGCAGCAGCGTCCCATGGGAAACAGCAATGTCACCTTCACCTGCTCTTACTCACTTATCGCTTTCCACAGCTGGAGATTCAGATTAACAGCCGGTCCCACCCCAGCGAGTCACGGGCTACAGCCACGACGCTGCGCTTGCCCCGCTCAGACTCACAGGCTGCTCGCTCCTGCTCTACAACGTATTACACGTACGACAGTATGAACAGCAGCAAGGTGAGGAGAAAGAAACAACTGCTACAGCAATTGAGAAGAATTTCCGGTCCTGTAGTTGAGCTGCTTTCGATCTTGAAGTTTATGAAGTCTGCTTCTGTTTTTTATTCTTGCAACATTAGGGGAGTTTGTAGACATAAAGAGCAGCCTAACCCAAGTTTATAGAGAGTGGAGGCAATGCATTACGGCAGACGGAAGCAATACCTCATATCCAGTGTAAGACTGCGTTGAGTACTCAAAATCAGAATCGGGTCCACCTGGGCAGTATCTGCAAATATAAAAAGATAGAAAACAGGCATCAGACTCATACAATCGCAACAACTTAATCTGTCTGAGGTACGGGTCTACAAGAGGATGCAGGCTGAGCAGACACTGCCCTAACTACCCTGTCTTGCATCAGAAACACAAGGGAACACAAATTCGAGACAGCCTGACCACAGCAACTCCTGCCAGTCGCTGTCACGGTATTCGGGAGCGCTCCTATAGGCAAAACCAAACTCACCAAAGGAAGGCTTTATCAGCTCAAGCACTACAGCACCTTAACGCTGCAATACAGCCTCCAGACTAAAGCCAGGTCACGACCGGTCAGCTCGGAGCACGGGATGAACAAATGAATTCCTGTGTTTCTACATCACTCGATGCAAACACAGGTACAGACCCAAACGCACACGCTGGAGAGAGTGATGCTGTGACAGCCAGTAACACTGAGAGGAACTGAGCCTATGTATGTTTACAAACACTAAGTGTGCAGTGCAAAACAGTTGTTTCATTTAATTTTAATGAGAATGGGATGTCAAAAACCAGTTCAGACCTGTCAAACGACTACATCCACATAAAACAACTTGATGAGACTTACTAGAAGCAAAATGTGCTGTGAACGTGTTTCTGGAACATGGCATTATCTTAGGGAGCTGCCATATCGTTTTGGAGTAACCGTTACACACAGATTATCAGATTTTAAAATGTAATTTTATAATAATAAAAAATTTAAGTGTTTTCCACCATTCTATCAGAAACACTGTCTCATTTGATGTAAAACAGGATTCTTGTTTGGCATGGAAAGACATAAAATGGCCATCATCCTGTTACACAACCTACATGTCTTTGCCAGAAATTTATAGAATTTAAACATATGATGGTGAGAAAGTTTCTTGCCATTTATTTTCTGAACTTGGGAACACGCTATTTAATGAATACAGCATTCTAAGATTATTTCACTAGAATACAGTCCACCTACTTCAGATAACTGTATAGCAGTCTGGTATTAAATGACAGTTTCTACATCTAGAGGCTCTTATTCTGTGACACAGCGAGACAGATTTGCAGCTATCCCAGCATGACTGCGAGCCAGGAAAGGAACGCTACACAGCAGACAGTAATTAAAAGGAATATAAATTTATTCTGAAGGGTCCTTAACTTTCTTTTCAGGCCTGTGGGATTAATGACTAACCTACAGCCATTCTGTGCTCAAAGATGACCTGAGACAGGACGGATGACAACCGCTTCAGCATTAGCTGCAGGTGCTGAGCACCTCCAACAGACAAGGTAATAGACCAGTCAGCGTATTGTTACTTACGGTGCAGATCTGAAACACACAGACTAAGATAATGCCATCTCTATCAAATCAGACGCATTCGGTTCACAGTATAATTGATTAGTTTCCTCACTGCCTGCCCTGCAAACTCAACCCGAGTCATCTGTCACCATTATAAAATTAATGACCAAATTACCATGGCCAAATTAATTTGCTGGCAAAAGTTGTGCAATCCAATTGAAGACATTTCCTATACGTAATTACCTGGAACATCTCAAACAGAATAGCTGCTCAGGCGAAAACAAGAACGCTCTGGTAGTGAAACACACTGATGTTTTGGGAGTGTCAAGGCAGAAGAGAGAAGCAATGTTTTGAAACAGATGAACTGACATGGTCAGAAAAAAAACCAGATGAGATTTCAGGTGCACGGACTCTTAAGTCAAACAGAGGTAATATACTTCAAGGTAAACCCAGCTTAGGTTTCTCAATTCAAATAAAACTCAGAAGCTATTCCCTTAACACCACAAGCTCTTGGCAGCTGGAAGCCTTCCCCTCCATCTGCACTCTCGTTTCGTTCCAGAGCCAGGCAGAGCCAGACTGTCACACCGAGCAAGTCCTCGCAGACACCACCTGCACCTCCTCAGGTGGGTATCTCGGATCAGCAGCTTTCAAACTTTTCAGATTGAACCCTGTTTCTTTTCTGTAATAGTCTTCTCCAATCTCAGGTACCCAGTCACATGCACAACACACCTGCACACCCTAACACAATAACACAACTTCCATTTGATCATTAATATATTCTCCTGGTTTCTATGTTCACAAAAGCGAGTATCTGCTGAAGGTAAGCAGGCTTTGGCCTGTGAAAGGAGAAAAGTGTCCTTGAAGAAAAACTGAAAAAAAGCAGAATTTTTTTAACATGTAGCGTGCAGGTATCGGCAATCTGCAACTTTGCTCTTGTGCAGAAAGGAAGCCTGTCCCCAATACAATGCTACTGCAATACCAGATTTATCCATAAATACTGCAAAACAGTTCTCTTAGGTCATCTAAGCTGTCATACTTACACACAGATGTTGCCTGTGAAGTTAATGTGTGGACACCTGTGTGGTTTACACATCACAGCCACGACAGCAATCTGTAAGAAACAAAGTTACAGAGGAGAAAAATCACAGTAATTGCTTCTGAAGCTACTAAAATAAAGTGCATCTTGGAAGGCTATGTATACATGTGCATCTGCGAGGGACTATTTAAAGATGTTTTCTGCTTAGCCTGCCACCTAGAATAGCTGTGCATTAACTCTTGAAGGAGATAACAAATGTATCAAGAAATAGGAATCCTGTTATTTGATATCTTCACAATTCAGAATAAACTGGCAGCATATTATGAAGAACCAGGTGTCTCACACTAAATCTGATTAACCACCCTGCTGAAAAGATGCAGACTGACATTGAGGTATTCACCAGGACCAGCTAACCACCATCTATCTAAACCAGAGCCAGGGTGAGAGTGTGCCACCAGGCATCCCAAACACCAGCTGGAAGACCAAAATGGGGAAGAGATGAAGAGAAAAAAAAAAAAGATAGAACCCAAAGATAATAAAAGCTTCCTCCCTCCCCCTAACTGAGCGAAGCCTTTTTGTCCCAGGCTGAGATCTCAGACGGCTTTTCACAAATTAAATGCAAGCACAATGTAAGATGCTATCTTCTTTTTTAAAAAGGACCATAGGGGAGAACAGACAGATGCACAAAAATTTTCTAGCGTCCACTAATTTGGGGCACCCAACTTGGAATACCTCATTTCCAGTTTTCAGAAATCCTTGTTGGAACAAGAGTCTAATATAATTTCTTCTTTCTGGATGTAGAATATTTAAGAAATTAGGGTTTTTTTGGAGGGTGGGTTTTTTGTGGTTTTGTTTCAGGTTTTTTGGTTTGGGGTTTTTTTTTCTGAAGTCATAAAAATTGAACACTTTCTGAGATTTTTGTTTCTGGTTTGGGGTCTTTTTTTTTTTTAAGTTTAGGCATGCTATACATACAGTAGGGAAGCTTAAAAACAGACAGCTAAATGTTAGCTGTACCTCTATTCCTGCTCGCAGACAGAACTACCTTTCAAAGAAAGAGGTTGAATACTAACTTTTTACCTTTGTTCACTGCGAGGGCCTGCAGATTAAGCTGCACTGTTTCTACAGCAACTAAAAAGCAAGACACAGCTGCCCTGAAACAAAATCTCCAAACCTCCTCTTTCTCTTCTGCCAAATGCTTTGAAAGCAATAGCCCTGTGGGCACAACATCACAGGAAAGGCAACCTGGAAGTTGGCAATGTAGCCAGCGCATCTATATGAAAGCTTCCGGACAGTCAATATCCTGGTCTTTGAAAACCATTAAACACAATTTATCTATGAGAATAGGGAGGCAGATGGAGAGAATCATAGAATCTCAGAATGATGTCCATGCTTACCCCGCTAGCAGTTCTTATAGGTTTGGCCTTCAGCTTTGGGACCAGCACCTTGCGGTACTGTGGTGGAACAGCAGCGATGATGTCAACCAAACGCGGCTGCGCTGAAAGTCCATACTTGGCTGATGTCTTGGTTTTCAGTCTGAAAACAGAAATATCTCAAATGAACAACTCCGTTCTGACTTGCATACCCATATTCCACAGCAGTGCTATTGTATTACTGTTTAGTTAGATGGAGATCTAGGTAGGTTCTCCTAATTTACCTTTCCAGGTAACTTACTTAAAAAGCATACAGTAATTCCTTGCAACGGCTGCATGGCATATTAAGATACAGAAAATAAATTCAAAATAAAGTTGACATGCAACAACTGCCAATGTTTTCAGTTTCTGTATATTTTTCTTCTAAATATGTTTTTATCAAAACCTTGCAAAAGCTGCCCACAGAGTCTGGCTTACCCCTTTTCAGTGATTTAATTCTTTTCATAAGTCTTCCATGTGATTTACCCCTATATACACAGACTCAAGCTGAGTTCATTCTCAGACATTCATGTCAGTTATTTCCAGCATCAGCAAAAAGTCTGAAATTACATCATGTAAACGAAATGGAAACAGTGGGACAAATTCAGGTTTTATTATTTCACATATGTAAAGAAGGAAGAACTTTCTGTAAACAAGAACTTCATTTATAACACATTACTAAGAAAATTTGTTTTAAAATTTATCCCTAAATTAATCTTTCCTTTCCCTGATGGAACTGACTTTAGACTACTGAAGGATGAACACAAGTGGAAACACAAAAAGGCAATGACAAGTTTCTCAGAGTTTTTCACCAATACAACCTATTTTGTACTCTGAGTGTGGCCAATGAAGTAGCACAGCATGAGTTCAAATCACCACACAATTTACAAATCTTGGTGGTATTTTTTAAACAGATAACAGTAAGAGAAATGACAGCAGACCATTAAAATAAAACATTTTAAAATAAAGCCTGAACATAAGAGATTGTACAAGACATGTTCACTACTGGTGGCCTTGCTCTTCAGTGTCATCCCAGAGTGACTTACTTGTTCAGATTCACATCTTTTCCCTGCTCGTGAGCGTCAATTAATTGCTTTATGATGTCAGCTATCGTCATCATCATCAGCTCTGCATGGCTAACGTCTCCTGAAACAAGAACAAAACAACAAACCACATGTATAGCCAGTGCTTTCTAACTGCTTGTGACAACTGAGGCGCATCTGCTCTGCAGTTCATTTTTAGTATTTCCTACAACTGTTGCCTACAGAGGGAATTTTGCCACTGTGCATTACTCTTGATTTCCAGCATTCCCCGAACAAATGACAGTCACTGCCTCATATTGCTGGTTTTCTTTTACTTCTACGTAAAATCCCATCTTCTTATGTCAGAGGACTCTGCACAACAGCTAGAAATAAAGTCATTGGAAGTTAAAGACAATTAGTAGACTAGTCTGATGGTACCGGTACACGTGGCAAGGAATAAAATGTATTCTGAGAAGGACGGTGGGGTAAACCAGCTCTGTGAATTCCCCTCCATCACAGAGAGGGTATGCTGCATCAGGCAGCGTACCAGTGCCTTAAAGCTTCTCTGCTGCACCTCACAGACCCACCTCATGTTGCAACAAGGTTCTGTATACATATATAGACTGTATACATTGCTTACATTTCTCCCATACCAGCCTTAGGAGAAGAGGGGGATTGCTATTAAGAGATCCATCCACACTTCCTAACAACAACGAGCACTTGTTTCACCTCGTGCAGCTCTGTCTATAGTAGCAAGTGTTGGGACAGTAAAATATGAGCACCAAACTTGTCAGAAAACCCACCAGCAAGGACATAGCAGGGTGCGCAACCACTCCAACAAGTTTTTGTTCGTGCCAGCTGTACTGAAATCCAGCAGCATTTACACCCTCTCCAGGAGAAGCACCGCAGCGATGCTCCCATATGGTCTCTCTCCGTAGGTAGTTTTGTGGACCAGACCAGGCCACTGCCCCCGTGCTGCCCTGCATCATCTTTGCTGCCCCATACCCTTTCCCCTGTTTTTTTTTCTCCTGTTGCCATGAGGGAGCTCACTCAACACCCAAACTGCCCTACCCCAGCACCCCATTCTGTACCTGACAGTCAGGAGCAAGGCAAACCCCTGAGCACCCCCATGGGTGCAAGGACTCTGCCTCCCACGGACAGCACCCAACTCAACAGCTGGGAAGGAAAACGGATGGCTCACAGAGGGGTGCCAAGTCCCTCCAACCCTCAAGCAAGGTCGGGGCTGGCCTTTCACCCGCCTCCAAGACAACATGGAGGGGGACAGCAAGGTCTTGCCCCATTTTCCCACTCCACGCAGAGGCACTGCGATAGGGGAGGTGGTAAAGCCCTGCCACCTCACAGCTCCCAGCCCCACAGCGCCAGGGGAAGCAAGAGGAGGAGCCCCGTCCCTCAGACCCCCCGCAATACCCAAACACAGGGTAAAGTGTTGCTCCTCACCCCCCACCTTACCACACACAAGGCCGGGGAAGGCGGCAAAGCCCTGCCCCGCTGCCCTCTGCTGCTGAGAGAGGAGCTGGGCCCACCCTGTCGCCATCCTCCGGGCATCGCGATCCCCCCCACACCTCAATACCTTTCCTCTTCTGCTTCATGCTGGCAGCAACCCCTCAGCCGCTCCCCTCACGGGCCAGGCCGGCGCCTCCTGCCGTCAAGCGACACCGCGCCTCACCGTCGTGAAAGCGTCGCACCTCCAGCCGCGCTGCCGGAAAGCAAAACCTCCCCCTCAGGGCCCACCCCCGCCGCCGGCCTTCGGGCCTCCCTCCCCGAGAGGCGTCGTGAGACCTGCGGGTTCCTGTGGAGCACAAGGCGGGGAGTTGGGGGTCGGGGGCGGTGGAAGGGAGCGGTGGGGGAACGGGGGGGTTGAGGGGCTCCCTGTGGGGAGAGGCTGAGGGAAAGGGCTGCTCCAGCTGGCAAAGGAAGGGCTTTGGGGGGCCCTGACCGCAGCCCCCACTACCTCCAAGGGGGTTATGTCTTCACAGTGGTGTGTGGTGGGAGGACGGGAGGTAACGGGCGCAAGTTTTAAGGAGAGTGGTTCAAACTGGGCGTAAGGAGAAACTTTTTCATTGCCAGGCCAGCCAAGCGTTGGAGTGAGTTGCTTATAGCGGTTGTTTTATCTTCTTTGGAGGGTTTGAAGACCCAACTGGATAAAGCCCTGAGCAGCCCAAAGTGATCCCAGAGCTGACCCTGCTTTAAGCCGGAGGTTGGACCAGAGACCTTCTGGGGTCCCTTGCAGCCCTAATGCTCCTATGGTCCTATGAAATAAGCTCCTTTGGTGAATCTCCAGTGACTTCTGGAGCCCACGCGAGCTTCAACATCTTCAGCTTCTCCAGGTAGGGAGTCCACAGCTGAATTACATCTCGTGTGGGGAACAACCTGCTTTTTGTTGCTGGTAGCCAGAGCCTTGCTGATGCTGCCAGCTCCTTCCTCTCTTTGCTGGTCATCCAATAGATTCTGGTGGCTCTCTTTGTGTGTAACGTGAACCTAGCAGTGAGCAGAGGGGAGAGGCTTCCTGGGTGAGAAAACAGGATTGCAGAGGTGGAGAAAACAAGCAGAAAGGAAAAGCAGGCCACCAGAAAGAAAAAACAAAAAGGCACCAAATGACAGGAAAAAATGAAAAGAGATAAGAGACACTAGCAATGGCCAAGTGACCTGCTTTTGTGATTTATGGGCTGCTAAAACTCTTTTTCTTTGAAAACCTTCTGATCTGGGAGCAGACCTGAAGATTTTTGGCATCACGTTCACGACCGGTGTGCATCTGGGGACTGAAGGGTCAGCAGGGTTTGCAGGGATGGAGGAGGGCACATGGAAGGAGCCGCAGGTTGACTGTTCCCACTTTGTGGGTTGGTTTATAAAGCAACCGGAGCCTGCTCTGGTGCTTGAGGTCAGCATGCGCAGCCTGGCAGGCAGCTTGGACAAGGGTTTGTGTGCATGTGTTGTGAGACCATCCTGCCTTCCCCACCTTGCTGGGTGGGTTTGGCAGGACCCTGCCTACACAAAGCAAGATCCCAGGATGGAAGAGGTTGAAAATATGTTTTAGACCATCTGCTCCTGTTGCTACCTTTCTCCTGCCTTGAGGGCTTTTTGAGAGCTGAATTCCGTTTCCTTTCTACAGGATGTGCTGGGAGTGCCCTGCGATGTCTGGATCTGTCTCTACCTGTGATTTTATCTCCCTGGGGGTCTCCCAAGCATCCTGTGCCAACCAGCAATTTATCCGTGGTTTGGAGAGTGGCTGTGATCAGGATACGGGCTGTGCAAACAGCTACAAAGCATCTATGCAGACATGCATCTTCTGCCATCACTGCTCTCAAACCTATTGCAGCAGCTGCTGTGCAGCAAGGGAGATTTCAGCTGCGGCCACGCATCAGGGCTTGTCTGTGTGCCTCGCCATGCCCTGCTTTGGGCTGGCTGGAGTGTGAAAGCAATTCCTTCCTCTGAATGATTTGGTGGTGCACACACTACACAGCATCCATCTGGAGGATGTCTGTGTGTGTTGTTGGGGATGGCACAGAGCACAGGACAGGTAGGATGCCTGTGCTAGACGCACGGTAAGGCGTCTAAGAGAATGCCAACAGGGACAGGGTGACTGATTTAAAACTAATTCCCCTACCCCCCTGCCTCCCCTCAATCCACACCCCCCTAAATACAACCCTACGCATCGCATCACTGCCTCCTCATCTCCTCTCCCTTCGTTACGTGATCTGGGCTGCACTCTCCGTTCGTTATCGCCTTCATCCACCTATTACAGCAACTTTTTATCTTGCGCTTAGCTACTATCATTAGCTGCTCTCCCTTTGCCGCAAGGTCTCTATGCTCTTCGGTAACCATCCTTTAACCTATTATAACCCCAACGCCGCTGCTGAGATGTCGCTCTCTGAATGCTCCTACCTCCCTGGCAACAGCTCACCTTCATTCACTTATCTTCTAGCTCACCACACAAGTTGGATATTTCCAAAAATCCTCAGTTTTAATCCAGCTGTGCTCCCAGCTGCAACCCCATCAACCTCAGTTACGTACATTCCTTTTTCCAAGTTTCTGTTTCTTTAGCTCAGAAGAGCAATAATTAGGAAAGCTTCATTTTGGCTACAAAGCCAAACTACAGTACCAAACTCTGCCATTGCTCCCGGCAAGGAACACCAGGTAAATGCAGGTGGAGTTTTGGGCAGAAACGGATGGTAAAGCTTGGGTAAGAGGGCGGCTGGCATGTTTGGGTTTGTTCCCCACATCTGAGCAGGGCTGTAGCCTAGGGCTCGCATTCTGATCTTGCTTGTACTGGTGGAATTCAGATGCGGCAATGCTGATTCACTGGCCTCTGGGGTTTAAAAGGTATTTTCAGTTCTTTAATCAAAGGCTGTGGCTAATGAGAGTTGTGCAGGATCTGGAAATGCCAAGCAGTGCAGGGAAATGCACATCTACAAGGAAGGGCGCAGGCATAACAGCCTTCCTCTGTACTTGTTTAGCAATTTCTTATCAGCGTATCTGGAAGCGCACTATAAAGGTGGGTAAATAACCATCTGCCTCTGCAGATCAGCAGCCCGGGGCGCAGACGGTGACACAGCTTGCCCAAGGCCAGCCAGCAGCTCCGCAGCAGAGGCAGGTGATGGAGACTCTGTCTCTCTCTCCCTTCTCTCCATTTCCGATTCTGACCCGTTTTGCGACCTCAGGAATGATTGTAAAGTATGTTGTAAGTACATATATTTTTATTCTAATAACATAATTGGTAGGAGTTACATCAAGGCGTTATGTTGCGCTGCAGCTTTGGCACTGGAGCTCGCACAGGTGCTGGTTGTATCCCGGCGTTCCACTGGGAGCTCTGGGCCAGGGTCTTTGCTGCTGCTTTGGAGGGCGGGTTCCCGGCTGACTGGTGAGTGGCCCAGCTGGGACGAACTGGTGGTTTTGGATCAGACTCAAGATCTGCAGAAAGTGACAGCTAGGAAGAGAAGGCAGTAAGTATCGTATCATGCCAACAGCTTCAGAGAGACTGAAAATGTTGGAGTGCATTGAGAACTTCTATCAATTCTATACATTGTATAAATTATATTCCTAAATAATATCCCAGTGTGATATTCCTAAATGATACAAGCATAATCTGCGCTATTTGGAGTGACCTGTGCTGTAAGTTAACCTTAAGGACAAAAGGACCCAATTAGAAATTGATGCTAGTAAAGCCAAACCCACATTAATTGATTCTCCACCTCAATTCATGTGTTGAGGCACAAATCGTCCCCTGCTTATATGGCTGCGACTGATCCCAGTCTTGCTTGCTGTTTGAAGTCTCACAGTGTAAAGGATGAAGTTTATTTTAAGATACTGTTCAATGAATGTTTTACTCAACAGGATAACAATTAAGAAAAAAAAAAATCTTAGCAACACAGTGATTGTTTATTCCTTGAGAAAGGTCACAAATATTCAAAACGCAGAAGTTCTGCAGACCAGCAGCTTTGGCTTTTTCTTTTTCTTACTGATACAAATTATTTGGTAAGAATAGTGACCAAACATCAACAAAACCAAATATTTACACAGCAACTCATTAAAAAGCAATGTGGGCAGATAGTCTTATGTGAAGCTAGTGTCCCTGGTAAAATGGTTGTGCAGAAAAGTCAATGCTGTTCTGTAATTCCTGCCCGCCTGTTTCCCCCTTCCATTATTTGAATTGGCAGCGGTGGCAGATATATGGTGCTTCATGCCTAATTGTCTAGTTATAAATAAGCAATCCAGCAACTGCTGAATATCAACCTAAAGAAAAGCCAGTGATTATACAACTGCCGAAAGTGGTCCAGGCTCTTAGCAGTACTTGACGGGTGACAGAGACGGGGCGATAAAATCAGGTTTTTTGTCCTAGTGAGAAAAGCGCAATACCACAGAAGCAGAAGTAGTTGCAGCACAGTTCTAAATATTCTTTGCTTTTCACCTCCTGTGTTGGTGGTTGTGTTTTAGAGCTCACCGGGACAGGTAGGCATAGACTATTAAAGCCAGGCTATGCTTTTAAAATTAGGGTGACATATATAAGCTGAGTTTGAATATGCAAACGTTATATTGAGTTATTTTGACTCTTCGGAATTGTCCCATGAAGTTCAACAGGGTTTTTTGTATGACTAAATAAAATTCAAAATAACATTTGCAGAATATAAATATACACGGGACAGGATCGTGTCTCAGTGCTGAGAGCCCTGGTGTTCACGTGGGCTATGCCCACACAGTACATAAATGCGATCCATACTCAAAACGTCAATTCCGCGTCCATGTGTCTTAGGAAAATTTATTCCTGGCTTCAGATGCTGCAATCTTATTACCTTAGGATATAAGCAGTGAGGCAAGAATGACTGATCCTGTCAAAAAGATGTTATTTAGTAAGTACTAAAAATAAGTCAGTAATTCAGGAACAGCTGTGAGGGTGGAGAAATCTCTCGAACAGAAACAAGCAGACAGGCTGAGAGGCAAAACCGGCCCCTGACTGCTGACATTGCAGTCATTTGCAAAGCTGTCAAAAGCATCAGTCACATTTTACCTTTCTAATAAAGTACCTGGGAATTTCGACATTTGAGCGTGAGGCTGCCTGTTTTGCTGAGACACTGCAGAAGACTCCTCACTGGAAGTCCTCAAGGACTTGTGTAAAGGACACTGATGTGACAGCAGTGATGCCTGCGAAGGGACCTGTAGGGCCAGAGCTCAGAAATCGGAGCCAGGCAGTGCAGCTCCGTGTCCGAGTGAACAGGAGGGATGATAGAGTGGCCCAAAGCAGAGAGCTGGTTTCCATGCCCAGCCCGGTAAAAGCTTGGGGAAGTCACCGAACCTGTTTCATTCTTCACTTTTCTTTACATAACGCTGGGACAGCAGCGGCTGAAGGCAATGCGAGCATCGAGGTGGTAGAGACAAGGCGTAAAGGCTTGATCCAGCAAAGTGTGTAAAGAGATGGTTAACGCTAAAAGTATACATATCCTTAAAGTGAGGCATTTCCCTGGGCAAAGACAGAGCAGGGATTCCCTCCCCACTGGGGAGACGAGGGGGCTGCCGGTGCATTCCTCAGAAAGAATGTGGCCCTTCATTAAGAGACCTAATTAACTTAATTTATTGTAATTTACTATATTTTGCAATTTAGCTAATTTACTTTAATTTATTTGAAATTAAGTGTGAGCCTGGTCACATTTTATACCACTGTTTGTTATGCCACATGCTTACTAATAAACTCCAAAACCTCACAAGTTTACTAGGAGGAGAACTGATTCACCGCATGCAAACGTGGAGCCCGTGGATGTAAATCCAGGACTCGGGTCATCATCTTAATTAGGTGTTTCTTCTGTTTTGGTGTGCTGTTGTTCAGCCTCCTGAGCTTGGAGCTCCATATAATAGCCCTTTTCACATCTTCATTGTTGGCTGTAATACACTTTATTCTCACCTACTTTCTGCACTCGGATCATTGATCTATTTAAGAGCTTCATTTTAATTTGACTTGATGTTTGCTTGCTTGGGGCGCTTATTCTTTCATCACGGTCTAGTCTTCTTCTAAGGATTTACTAAAAGATTTGAGCATTAAGCCTCTTTATTTGGACTTGATTAAATAAGAGTCTTTTCACAGGTCTTCATTTCAACAAGATTTCCCAATGCTACCTTAATAATAAATGGAAATTAATTTTGGATTATTCCTAGCGAGTTATATGTATATTCTTTTTCTATGCATCAGCCTACCGTAACCTAACCTTTACTGTCATGTAGTGTTGTAGTCATTAATGGCCAGCATAACAGCAGGCTTATACGTCAGAGAGTAAGAAACACAGGGCTTTTACTGAAATTTAGACAACTCTAAACTCGAGAAATACAAGCCTATTTTCAACATAAAGGTCTAGTAAAGAGTGACACGGCAACACAGGCTACCCCAGATTTTTAACACAGATAGAAGCCAGTGCTACTGAGGCTGCATAGTGCAAAGGCACGGAGCTCCTTCTGGACTCATGTCACCGAGGTCTAACCCCGTGGGGTTACTCCTGGGTTAGGCTGGGAGGCTGGAGGACCTGCCCGGCCTCGGCAGCGGGCACTGCCTTGAGGACTCTTCCCAGGGATTTTTGTGGGGTAAGAATTCAGTACCCACTAACTATGTGTGCTCCTCCAGACATCTGTCTGTGAGCATTTTGTGTCAGCTAAACGCTTGCTCGTGACTACTTGCTACAAGAATAATAACATCCCTTTTAAACTGTGAGCAGCCAACAGAAGGTGACACACGCACATACCCACTGTTCAACCCTGTACTGCTGCAAATTGTAGCAAAAAACTCCCACTGACGTTGTGCAGGAGGGTTTGGACTTCGTGGTGGGAGTCAAATTAGGTCCTTGTGCCTTCCTGAGTGGAGGCTGCAGGTTAAGTAACTTGGAAGAACACATAACTTTTTTTACTCTGAACTTTTACTTCCAAACTCACAATAAAACAGCTTTAAATGCGAAATGGGAAGCGGTGGTGGAATGAAACCGTGTAAGGGCGCTCTGATCTAAGGGCTACAGAGGAAGCCATTGGAGAATGGAAATTGTAAGACACAGGCTGAATAACTTTAATTATATTTTCTGTTCTTTAACACTGACTGAATCTATTTCCCTGCAAACAGGCTGTATTTGGGTCAGGAGAATGCCTCCCGATCTCGGGAGACAATGCCTCTCTTTTATGTAAACCTTCTTTAGCTCAACTCACACGCGTTCCCTGGCTTTCATCGCTTAGGAAACACGCTTGCAGGTCTGCAAAACCCCCCGATACGCTTGTGAGCACGTCCTTCTTCTGGCAGTTATTTACTGCGGTATCTACAAAAGCTTAGACCCATGATGCTTTCTGGAAGCCTGACTTCCCTAGACTCCTTTCATGTGAGGATGCCCTATTTTACCAGCGATGAGCACAATGAATCCTCAGTATTAAGACCTTGGGGCTGCTTGCTCAGCCTCAGCGCAATGAACAGAGAATAAACTAACATCAAACTGCAGCGATCAAAAGTTGTGAGCACAGAAGTGAAGCTTTGGGAAGAGATGTAAGCGTCGTAGGAGAATTGATCCGGTGCTTTGGAAAGGGACTGTCGGGATACTGGACAGTGAGCACCGTGAGGGAACAGCAGATAACAAGGTCACTGCTTGCATACAGACGGTTGCTGCCCTTTTCCCACCGAAGGCAGAGGGACCGTATCTAGGCTGTAACGAGAGATTGCCCCCAGAGCAGCCAGGCATGAGGGGCTTTGTGTCCTCCTTCTGCCCAGGAATCTCCCTCGGGGATGGGCAGCAAACGGGCCGGGCAGCCCACTGTACAACAGGAGCAAAGCTTCACAGTTACCTAAGTTAAGAAAAAGCTCTGAGCACAAATGTTCCTGGGTGTAACTGACACTGGACCCCCATTGATATCACAGAATCACAGAATTTTCCAAGTTGGAAGGGATCTCTAGAGACCACCCAGCCCCACTCCCCTGCTAAAGCAGGACTGCCCAGAGCACATCCCTCAGGACTGCATCCAGGCGGGTCTTGAAAACCTCCAGAGAAGGGGACTCCACCCCCTCCCTGGGCAGCCTGTGCCACTGCTCTGTCACCCCAACCCTAAAGAAGGGTTTCCGTCTGTTGGAACGGAACTTCCTCTCTTCCAACTTGTGCCCATCGCCCCTCGTCCTGTCCCTGGGAACCACCGAGAAGAGTCTGGCTCCATCCTCCTGCCACCACCCATTTAGATATTTTCATCTTGGTTGCCCTTCGCTGGACTCTCTCCAGCAGTTCCCTGTCCCTCTTGAACTGGGGAGCCCAAAACTGGATACAGTATTCCAGTTGTGGCCTCACCAGTGCCGAGTAGAGGGGGAGAATGACCTCCCTCGACCTACTGGTCACACTCTTCCCTATGCAGCCCAGGATTCCATTGGCCTTTTTGGCAACAAGGGCACATTGCTGGCTCATATAATTCCAAGCCGGTGATACTTGCCAGTGATTTTTCCTTCTCGAGCTTATTAGATCCACAAACCGCTCTCTTTTTTTTCTGAGCTGCTTGCCAGCTAAGATCTGGGGTCTCTCGTCCTCCTTTCTTTCTCCTGCAGAGTAGAACAGAATAGTATTAGCAAGTGCTACGGAGCCGGTTCCCTGGGGTTGAGAAAAAGAAATCCCTTATGATATTGCCACCCAAAAAGACACAGTTTAAGAGAAAACATTTTATCTTGCACCTGGGGCAGCCCAGCAAGACGCAATCAGATACCATGGTGCAGAGGAGGGTGGTAACTTGCTATTTTGTAAGTTATGGTAACTTTATAGCACTTAGCTCGGGACTTACTGATTTAAGCTAAATCCACATAACATGTTACATCAGCTTAGGGGAATTCACGGAAAGGCAAGTTTAGCTAAATCAATTTGAGAGTTTTCAGTCAAGTCAGTGTAAGTTGTAACATAAATAAGGCTAGAGGACTGCCCCTCCAACAAGCTATTTATTCATTGGTTTTATTGCCAAATACTTCTTCTTGTACATGTATATAAATTTATACATTTATGTGCAGCTATTATTAAAGTAAATACAATTAACTGGCAGAACAGGAATGTTCCAGAGTATGAAAATTAAATGAAGTATTGTGGAGTATGGCCAGGTGTCACATTTTTCCAATATCAGGAGTAAAATCCATACTATGAAGAAGTTTTTTTAAGAACTAAGGCAGGTTCATAAACACATTTGCTCTGAAGGTGTTCATTCCCCTTCCACGTTCAAATTCTGTAATACAGAATAAGTGAATTTAAAGCAGCAACTCTGTGCGCTCTCTGAGTGCGTCTCCCAGCTCCGTCGCCCGCGTCTCTGGGCTCCAGGAAGAAATGCTAAAAAGCATGGTATGACTACAAAATCATGAATATAAACTGTGGAAACAGACTCTAAAAGCAACATTTATCCTATAAAGAAACAGAGCCACAACACATAACGCACACGTCCTCAAAAGCAGCCAACACCAGCATGTATCTGGTAGTTGCTCATCCCAGACCAGCTGCAGACCAAGAACCATAAAGACAAATCAGACATTTCAAATAGCAAATTGAGGGAAACTGCAATCTGTTTATGAACACTTCACTAACAGTCAAGAGAGAAAATTCAATCCAAAATCTTATTATGGGGAACGAACTGGTCATCTTGGTGGACTTGGCAGCGTTAGGTTTATGATTAGACTCGATGATCATAAAGGTCTTTTCCAACCTAAATGATTCTGTGACTCTATGATCTTTAGCTAGAATGCAGACCTGGCCTTGTGGTTGTAAATGAAGATATTAACCTCTACGGCTGTATTCTAGTGCCTGTGCTCATGGTGTCAGAGCATCCCGCTCCAGCAGGTCACCGCCATGATCTCACATCAAGGTCAGGGAAATGTAAGCAGTGAGGACGAGTTTCTCAAGGCTGCAAAGGAAAAGGGCATCAGAGCCGAGATGAGGACGGCAGGTCTCACTCCCAGTGCTGAACTTGGTGTTTCTCACCCTGCTTTCCTCCCTTAAGGAACATTTTTAATTCCCACAAGCCTAACAAGCAGAGAGTACCGGGCTGGCTATTCAGAAACATGAAAAGCAAGAGACAAGCGTTAGGATTCGGAAGGACAGCGAAACACCATGCTCTTCTCACGCAAGCGAGCCTCTTTTTGTCAGAAACTGTGCCCAGGCTGCTGACAGAACAATTACTGAAAGTAATTATTTTCTCATTGGGTAAACACTCCAGTACAATATGCAACTGTTTTTAGAGCCGGCCTATGTCCATAAATTATCTGACTGAATTAGCGCTGGCTTCCAGAAGCCCGAGCTGGTTTGGGGGGGTTGGGGGAATGGGGAAGGAGCCTGCATTTCGGCTGGGCTGTTGCCATGAGAAGTAGCAGGGTTCTTTCTTGAGGCACAAGGACACAATCCTGGCAGGGCTCCAGCGCTAGGCTAGAATCGGAATTCATTATTCATGATAAAGTGGGAGGCAAATCTTTTGATTTATTGGCAACAAGCAGCACAAACACCAGATGCCTTCCAGCAGAACTGTACATGCACGGGCTGAAAGAAACACCTCTCCTGGTCCTTTTTAGGCAGATCAGAGTCCTGGAGAAAAATCGCTAACTTGGTTCCACACTTTAGATAAAAATCTTTCACTTTGCACCTTTACAATATTGCTTTGTACCCAAAGAGACAAATCCGTCGTTGCTGGTCTCTGTTTTGTTTGTATGTAAGCAAAGAGCTACCTGGACAATTCAGGCAGAAAACAAACCAGACCTACCAGAAATCACCCTCACGATAAATTGCACACATACATGCAGCAGGAGTGAAAGTCACAGCTATAATTCTGCCATGGGATTTTGATAACCCCTTCCAGGCAATTTGTAATTCAAGCCCTGTCTGTGTCTCTTCTCTTCTCTATCGCCTCACCACTCCCTCCACTGTGCATCTGATCATTGCTAGTCTTAATTTCACTGCTCAGTGACTATGAAGCTTTTCCCACAATATCCCATCTAAACCACATAACCTCTTAGCGAACACACTCCGGGATCTCTGTCCCTTCTCCTTCATGCTGCAGTGATGTTTGTCCCTGAGGTTCTTAGGTGCCATTCAGTTTTTATAGTAAAAGCTCATGCCTTTCTGACCAACCAGCAAAAAAATCCATCAGAAAAAAACCAAAACCCTGTCAAGTCTCAATTATTATCCAGATTGCAAATTAACACCATTCTGCCATTTTTGGGGCACTACCCAGCTGTGGCACAGTTTTATGGTTCTTCTCCCCAGTGACACAAAGAACCACCACTGTCCAGGCCAGGCTGGACGTGGCCTTGGGCAACCTGGTCTAGTTGGAGGTGTCCCTGCCCATGGCAGGGTGTTGGAACTTGATGATCTTCAAGGTTCCTTCCAACCTACACCATTCTATGATTCTATGATAAACCCTCACCCAACTGCTCTATAGAAATCTATTTATTTGTTTTTCAAAGGTAAATTCCCAATTATAGTCTTATAGCCTGAAGTATACGTTTTGTGTTTCCTCTTTGAGGACTCCCTTCGTCTCCTTTCCCCTGCATAACTGAGAATTGACTGCAGCTTGTTACGCTTCCCACATTTCACTTTTTTTGGCGAAGCGAGGATAAGTTCTCTGCTATGTATTCACAGCAGCGTAGTTTTGATACTGCTGTGGAAGGGAGCATGTAGCTAATGACTCCTCTCAAAAGGCCAACAAAGAAACAGATGACAACTCCGCCATTTAAATGACAGTATTTCAGCTTCAGCATGGACACCCTGTTAGGATGAACAGGAAAGTTCTCACCTCTCTTTGGACCAGAAAGCAAGTGTAGAGTGAGGTCCAACTCAGAGGAGACTTTAACCAGGTCCAAGAGCAATGAAAAACTTCATTTTTTTGTTACCTCTTAAATTTTGCAAAATTTAACCTGGCAATAGGCATATTAACTTTGATTCAAAGACTCGTCTCACACATTGCTTTGATGATGGCGTCAGGTATTCCTTTGATGTGATCTCGTTTATTCACAAAGAATTTTCTACAAGTCCGGTTTTCCTCATCACAGCAGAACTCAAATGAAAAAAACGGTTTGTTGGCTCCCGGCTTTCTAGTCAACCTGCTGGCCTACAAGTGCTCTCTCTAGTCCTTTGTCCTTCTCGTTCAGCCATCGCTTTGGCTTTCTGCTGCTTTTCTGCTGGTTCTGCTACATCTTTTCACACATGCTCATGACCTCAAGAAAAAACTTGTTCCCCTCTATACGCATTCAGACTGCAGCAAAACCCATTTCCTCTCCCAGACTACCTTGGCAAAATCTTGTATTTTTGGAAATCACTCCTATTGTTTTAAGTATCTCATTTTACATAGATTTCCTTAGTTCTGAAATTCATTTTACACAAAGAGTGGTTGTTATGCCCTTGAGCTCCAAGAATTCATCTAATCTGAAGAATAACTATACCTAACACAGCCTGGAGGGTCAGAGATTTTTATCTTGGTCCTCTGTTCTACTTTACAACCCTGTACCCTGGTCAGGCAGGGTCTGCCTGAGCCTGTAGGCTGCAGTGAGGTAGATCATCTTGCATAGCATTCACATGAGACTCCCTAGCTCAACCGACTAGACATTCACTCACAGTTGGCTGAGCATGGCCTTCATCAGCCGTCCAAAACAAAGCTTGGCATCTTTGTGGGGCACTGTGACCTATTTGCCATTGTGCTGCCGTTGACAGGCACCCTACACCAGCTCAAGCCACCCATTAGCTGCCACCTCCACCGAAAGCCTACACTTCAAGAACACTCAAGCATGAAAGGTGGTCCTATCTTACTACTGCAGACAGGGAGTCAGGTGAAGTGCTGAAGACCCAATCCCCAGGGAGCTGCCCAGAAGCAAAAGATGGAGGACAAAATATTTAGACAGGACATTAGGAAGCGTTTCTTTACCAAGAGGCGGTCAAACCCTGCAACAGGCTTCCTGGAAAGGTGGTCGATGCACCAAGCCTGGCAGTACTTAAGAGGCATTTGGACAATGCCCTTAATCATAGAATCATAGAATGGTTTAGGTTGGAAGGGACCTTGAAGATCATCGAGTTCCTACCTCCCTACCATGAGCAGGGACACCTCCCACCAGCCCAGGTTGCCCAAGGCCACCTCCAGCCTGGCCTTGAACACCTCCAGGGATGGGGCCTCAACAACCTCTCTGGGCAACCTGTGCCAGTGCCTCACCATCCTCACAGGGAAAAACTTCTGCCTCATGTTTAATCTAAACCTGCCCTCTTCCAGTTTAGAGCCATTCCCCCTCGTCCTGTCACTCCATGCCCCAGTAAAAAGTCCCTCCCCAGCTCTCCTGGAGCCCCTTTAGGCACTGGAAGGCAGCAATAAGGTCTCCCCGGAGCCTTCTCTTCTCCAGGCTGAACAGCCCCAACTCTCTCAGCCTCTCCTCATAGCAGAGGTGCTCCAGCCCTCGCATCATCCTCGTGGCTCTCCTCTGGACACACTCCAGCAGGTCCATGTCTTTCTTACGTTGGGGACTCCAGAGCTGGACGCAGTACTCCAGGTGGGGTCTCATCAGAGTGGAGTAGAGGGGCAGAATCACCTCCCTTGACCTGCTGGCCACACTTCTTCTGATGCAGCCCAGGATATGGTTGGCAATACAGTTAAAATATATATATATATGGTTAATATACGGTTAATAACATTCTTTAACTTGGTCAGCCTTGAATCGGTCAGGCAGTTGGACTGGATGATCCTTGTAGGTCCCTTCTAACTGAAACAGTCCTGTTCTGTTCTATTCTATTCTATTCTTTTCTATTCTATTCTTTACTCTAATCTACTCTACTCTACTCTACTCTATATAGACCCTTAGGAGGAGGACTTCTGGGAAGAGGCTGCAGAGGGGACTGTCTCGGCAACACGTCCACAGAAGAGAAGCACCAGAATATCATTTTGTGAGTGGGAAGCTGGGTCAGCACCTGAAACGGCACACCTGTGTTGCTGAATAATCATTACAGATGAGACTACACACTAGCAATTACTTTCAGCTTAAGTGATATTAAAGGGAGATCCTTGATAAACGAGCAAGTCTCACAGAATTCATTTCTCTCCTTGCAATAATCCTCTGTAATTACGGATAAATGCCAGATTTGCTAGAACACAGGGCACTGAAATATTCTCCATTGCACAAATGGGTAGAGGTTCAAATCTCACTTAGGAGAAGAAAACAGTCAGCGTGCTTACTGTATCATTAGCAACTCGGAATCATTTGCATCTGGCTTGTCAGCTGCATCTACAGCTCAATGCTGGAAAAAGCAACTTTTAAACTCTTCAAACAAGGCTTGTCCCATTTTGACACTGCGTCATGGCCAGCACAAGGGAACCCTAAACCTCACAGAAACCACTACATAGAAACATTTAGCGCAACTGAAAAATAATATCAGGCCACCCGTTTGCAACAAGAGGGATTTTTTCAAAATATTTAGTTAAAAGCCTCAAAGAACTCTGCCCAAAATGGTGCTAGAGTTTGGAAACGCACCACAAAAAGAGGGTGAGGTGGAAACTGGAAAGCTCTTTGAAGTAGTGCAGTATCCTAGGACTAGGGGACGCGGATTAAAAAATGATTCATAAAAGGCTTCTGCTCAGACACTGGGAACTTTGTGGAACACCCCGGAGGAATGGTGGGTCCGGCAAAGTTAATCACATTGAGAAAGTGCCTACACGAGTGCACGACTGCTTAGCCAAATAATCGCTTGGCTGGGGTAATTCATGGGTTGATTGTTCCTGTGCACAGGGCTAATCTCAGTTATATCAGTTATTTACCTAAAGTACAGTTTGGATACTTTCCTTGTGGCTCAATTGGTTCCCAAGGTTTTTGTTGGCACAGTGAAGAGGAATCTCCTCCTCGCTGCGCATTCGGTTGGGTGAGAGCCTGTGCAGTCCTTTTCACAGGGACTCGTGCAGGAACCAGGCGACAGCCAAGCTAATCCATTACCTGTTCACCAGGCTCAGATTCGTGATAGTATTACCAGTTTCACAAGTTACTGCACATCAGCTGAATTGAGGTAACTGCTGTGAACCCATGAAAAAGGAGAGGTGGTATTAACAGAGTCTTAAATGGGCCAAACACTGCGCAAAGATGACTACCACAGCCTCCTTGCTATTGCTCCTACTGATGCTTGTTAATGCACAGAAATTTGACCACAGATCGAAGATTCTGAAAATATGTGATGCCAGATGTGTCAAAGGAAAACACGGGGCAGTCCTAACACAAGTCGATGTGCAAAACTGTACTTCGGGTGGAAATGCCTCTCTTTTGTTGCTATCCCAGGCAGCACAGATACAAATACTATTTATTACTTAAATGTTCTATAGAACATACATACGCTTACACCTGCATGCCTATTCACTCATCTGAATCTCCTTTCAGCCAGAAGACCCTTGAAGTGACAGAATTATATTTCATCATAATTAACTAATTCTTCCTCTTCTGTGCAAAAAATGCAGATTACTCTCAGCCTTACAGCTTTATTTAAAAACTCTTGAACAAACTCTTGCCCTGATTCTTCCCATTACAGCTGTGTAACGTCCCCAGGATTTACAGCCTAGTTTATAGGCAGCCACGAACACGCTGTGCCCATGCTCTGCACTGAACAGACACCAAGCAGTGCAGCCGCAACTACAGCGGGACCAAGATCAATCCAAGAAAAGCCAAAAGAGCAGCAAAGTGGGTTTGCAACCACGTTGCTGAACTATAAGGCTTCCAGGCAGCTTGGAGCGCAGGCAGAGCGAGCTTGCAAAGGACATGGACATACCCTATGTCGCAGAAAAAGCAAAAGGGAAGAGATCAAGCTCTTACGCCTGCCTAGCCTGCTCGATGGGATCGTAGTTGTTGAGGTAGTTGAATCGCATGGTGTCTGTAGGATGCCTGTCCGGTGAACGCCACGGGGGGAGCTCTTTTTTCTCCTTTTTCGTCCTCCTTCCTAGCACAAAAAAATTTGCCTCCGGGACATTGCTTCTTACTGGTTGCACATCAATAACTACAAACTCATCCTTTGAAGGAGTCTAAAAAGAGAGAAGAAAAGAAGAAAAAATTTAGCCTATAATGAAAGTGAGATTTATTTTGCCTAACTTTAGACTTCTAAGAATTGGGTATTAACTCAAAATTAGTCTCTCCAGGCTCCATTATGGTCAGTGGATAGAAATAGGCACCCTGACAGTGCATGTCATTGCCCACATCCCACAATACGTAATAAGTTAAGCTGAACTGCTTTTGAGAAGCTTTGGCCTCTCTCCATTGACTACAGAGAGAGCCTGTGGGGGAGTTTGGTTAAAATTAGGGGACTGAGTTTCAAATTCAGGGCAGAAGAATCCCACCCTCACGGCCTCACAAACCAGGCATGGCATCAATGAACCTCAGGAGAAAGCAATGGCTACTGAGTAATGCTCCACTTCCCCAAAACGGCCCTGCCACCTTTGAAGAATAGAGAAAGAGACAACACCAAGGGCTATAACAGGCATAAGGGGTGTTTTTTCCTTTCCACCGGCTAAACTGACTGAAACGTCAGCAGGGGTGATGCTGGGTACCCCAACTCTGCTTATCAGACTGAGGCAAGCTGTCATATGCTCTATAAACTGGGGAAAGAGAGAGGGGAACAGCCTTGAGTGCTGGAGAGGGAAATTTAGAGGATTACTCCAGAACCCCCTGAAAGGATAGCTGAGGGAGACCTTGGTGATTGCTTCTCCTAACCAGTGAGATTTTCACTTCCCCCCTACCAGGGGTGGATGATGGGAAAGTAGAGCATGGCAACACACCAGTTCGGTTTCTAATTTAAAAGGATGTATCTTCCATTTTACTAGTGGGAGATTACAGAAAGATAAAGAGGCAAAGGGATCAGGAACCCAACCAGCCCCGAACATCTCTGGAAGTGGTAGGTATGTACCTTTGGTCTCGTGACATGCAGCTCTTTCACCATCTCAATGTAATGTTTCTTCCAGATTCCTTGCTCAAAGGGGGTTGGAGAGAAGTTGATGTACCAGCCAAAGCGCAGGCATTTCAGCATCCAGAGCTGATCCAGTTCAGACAGGTACTTCCAGTACCAGCTCACCTGTAAATGCCCAGTAAGTTGAAAACCTTGGGGTTTCAAGCATCCAAGAATGCAGCTATAGACTTCTGTGTTGTGGATGTAATTCCCCTATGTCCTTTTACAATTCTTCAGCACTATTTATGCTCCATTTAAACCTTTCATTAAACCACTGAAACCATTTAAGGTCTCTGTGGCATGCTCAGTGCATACGTGTTACCTGATCTCCAGCACAGGGTGAAATATTCTAAAAATCATGGGCCAAGAGGGAAGATTTCAGCTTGTTTGGGGCAACTTCCTGTACTTCTACTCAAGTACAGTGGTTGGAATAAACCCTTTATTAGTTTCCACTAAGAAAAACAGCATCGATAAACTCCCATTGTGAACATTTTCTTCCTACTTGTGTTCTGCTGTTACACTCCATCACACAGTCGCCTTGCGTGCAATGCTTGTTCCAGCTTAAAGACAAACATCATCTCTTGGCACCGCCAGGCTTGTAATAGCAGCTGTCCAATGATTTGACACAAGTAGCACTGGAAAGACCTTTCTTTCTAAGCAAGTAATTTCCTGGTTTCTCCCTGTGAATGAATAGTGTGAGTCGCATCCACATAAAACATGAAACGCTGGAGAAAGTTACTAGAGCAAGCTTTAAACAAGCTGAGATTTTGATATACTCACAGTATTTTATGGAATACTATGTAATAATGTCATCAATATCAACTTACTCATTCAGAACTACTTTGGGCATCACCTCACAGCACTTTATCTCAAGCAAATGTATTTTCGGAGTTTTAACCACTGTGCTCAAGAGACTGAAGCCCTAGCCACGGTGCTCAAAAGCACATCTGGAACTTCTCTGCTTCTCCACATCCAAAACTTTAGCCTCCAGCATTTTAAACATTCTGGTTTTCTTAAAGCATCGTATGCAGTTCTTTGCAACTAGCACAAGCCAATACTGTTCAAAGCAATTAACTTGCACACAGTGCAAGGTACTTTAAAAGAATGTGATTTTCAGAAAGTACCCGGCCTCCTTCTTGGGAAGAATCAGTCTTGTAAAGTGCCACCTGTTAAATGCCTTAGAGCTGAGCATCTAAAATTACTCTTTGCTTTTGCAAATCTTGGCCAATCTGGCTTTATTTAGGATCTGTGGAAGTGCTGTGCTCGGTCTCATACAAGCGTCACTAAGCATTTGGCACCAGGCTGCCAAGTCAGAAGACACCCGTGCATTATACAGAACAGTACTGGTATGTCTTTGCTGAAAACCAGTGCTGTTTGCTTTTTTTTTTTTTAGCTAGCTTGACCTGACTTTCTGAACCTTAGGTACATGTTGGCTTTTTTACCTGTGCACATCGACAGAGGCTCCGTGGGTCCAGGAAGGAAAAGATGTACAAAGACAGGACTCTAGGGAGCCTTGTGGTAAAATCTACAGCCTCGGTGGGGACTCGGTCCTGTAGCTGCTTGGCACAGAATTTCTGCTGTGACAAGGAGCAGCGTTCCAACAGGTCCCCCAGGATCCTCCGCCTCTGACCATCTGTCCACTTGTCAAACTGAAAAAAAAAGGAGTTTCAGGTTCTGAGAAACCGGAGATTCAGCTTCTTAAAATAAAGCAGACATTTAAGGCAAGGGAAAATGCATAAGCAGCAGCTTCTGGTGACTCATTCAAGAGCAAAGCACGTAGGGACTGGGAACTAATGGAAAGGCTACATTAAAAGAAACTCTGAAGCTACATAACATATGATTTATAATCCTCAAAGGATCCAGGATGGCCTAGTCCAGGACACACTCATGCTCACCAGACTGCTTCTGAGACTTGGCTTCACTCATGGAAAGGAGGAGACTCAGATGTGGGTTTACAGGATCAGGTCCCAAACTACAATGAGTTCACTGCTGCTTCCTCATCTATCCTGACACTTATATGGCCCCCACTACTGCAGTATTTGAGTGCCTCGCAATTTAGAAAGTATTTATTCTCACAATCCCACTGCACAGGGGAGGAATCCCCACTACAGAGAAGCGGAGTAAAGAGAAACTACATCAGCTGCCCGTGTCTCACAAGGAAAATCTGTGGCACAGATCCGGCAGCACAGGAACAAAGATTTTTCACAGCATTTCTATGCTCATGACAGGTATCTCAAGAGGGGGATTACAACAGTTGTGGGAAGAATTGAGCACTGAGCCAAGCACACAAGCACGTATCGCTTCGCTACGCTGGCAACAACAGCGCTGCATTGAGCGGAGTGGGGCAGAGCTGTGTAAACAGGGTGGGAGCAACGGTGGCGGTAGCTGGTGTTTAATTTGTGTTGATAGCAGAGGATGGAAAGGGCCCTGTCAGCA
>NW_009647013.1:708685-709433 GCF_000708025.1 Charadrius vociferus | reverse complement strand
AATCCCCGGTGGGAACTGCGGGCAGCAGAACCGCACGGTGAAAGGTGGCTTTCCGGGGGTGAAATACGGATTTCGGAGAAGTCCTGCTACATCCTCCTTCCTAGCACAGCAAGAGCAGCCATGACCCAAACTCACCTTCTTTTCAAAGGGAAAACTGAGCCATTTGGGGAATTCCCCTGTTTGGGGAATGCTGCGTTCCCGTTTGTTTCTTTCTCACGCTTTGGCCATCCCCAAAACACACACTCTGCTTTCACAAGATCGTTTCCTGAAGCCAGCTTTCCACAGCTGAGAACTTGCTTTCCACTGGTCAAATCACAGCACATTAATTTCTGCATTTAACCTCAGAGGCAGTTGAAGTCCTTAGTTAAACATGGCCTCCAAAAATTAACAATAATAAGAAAAAAAAGATGCAGTTCTTTCAATACTTTTTTTTATTGTGGGTAAATGGTTTGATGTCCAATGTCCCTTCCTTTCCCTTTCAGCACAAAATAGACTACAAATTCAGATACTTTTTTTTTAATCTGCTTCCCCCCAAAAGTCTATGGTCAAGGGGAGGACTGGCAGAATAATAGTTTAAAATATACTGTGCAGATGAAAGGTAATTGAGAAGTATTTTATTTCCAGAACATTTTAAAGAACCCTTTATTTCTTTCTTTATTTTTACTTGGATGTATTTAATTCCGGTGCTGGAGAATAAACTCTAAAAAGTAAATAGCTCTTCTTCTTGCAAACACCTCTGCAAGACCTT
>NW_009647013.1:704246-708644 GCF_000708025.1 Charadrius vociferus | reverse complement strand
ATCCAAGAGATGAAAAGCCAAATAGCAGAAAGCTCCCAAATGTCCTTTTCAGACACAGACAGTGAAGTAAGGAATACACCCTTTCCCTCCCATCCCTGTTTTGCATATAACTTTCACCTCTAATGATGTTTAGCAGAGTACTAAGGAAAAAACGAAGCAGGACCTTTGGATTTGGGGCTTAGAAACAAGGATAAAATCAGACAAAGGTGTACCAGAGGGGGCAGAGGAGGTTCTGAATGTCCCCTTCTCACCCTCAGCTCTTTATGAAAGGCTTGCTCTGTCACATGGTGAGGGGGGAAAGCTTCTTGATCACAGCTACATCCTCTTCTCATTAAAACAATCCGCAATCACCAATTTGCAAAGATAAATTTCCCCCATATGTTCCAGAGACAAGGGGGTAACTGGCTTACTCTCTTCCACACCAAAGATTAAGTGCACTAATCAAAGCAGATCTAGCTTCTCCTTTGAGGAGACAGAATATTTGCTCCTACTTAACTCTTTCCATTCTGCCACGGGCTTTGCAATAAAGCAATTCCTTCCAGCATCCTCAGCCTGTGCTTACACTGCAAGGGAAACTCCTTTTAAATCAGCACCACACGGTCAGGAGCATGGGAACACACAGCTTCTTCTCCACTGTATTCAGCAGCAGCCAAGTAGTTAAGTAGGCATAATTTGTCTCTTTTCCAGTATTAACAAGCATGTCCCCATCCTACATTTGGCTGCCTTTCTCCCCAGTTCCTCCCCTCGCATCTGATTACAGCAACCCAACCAGTTGGACCGGATTCCCCTATTCAAGGTGCTGCACCTTCTCTAGCTGCAGCTAGGAACATTTTTTTTTCCTTTTCTGTGCCTTTCCCCGAGCCCTGGGGAACAATGTCTCCCCAGGGACTGTATGACATAAGGCTACGCTGGCAATGCAGAGAGCTCAGTCCTTGCTCCTGCGATCAGTTTACAATTAATCCATGAGTGCACACACACAAATAACGCAGCCTGACACGAAAGGGAGAGCCCAGGACCTCAGTGTCAAAGTACAGAGGCTCCGACACTTAACCTGGAGAGGCCCCTCTCCGCTGTAGGAGACGGGTTGTTTTACTCACTTGAACTAGCCACTGAAATGGGATGTAATCCTCATCTCCAAACCAGCATATCATGGAATCACAGAATGGTTAGAGTTGGAAAGGACCTTAAATATCATTTAGTTCCAGCCCTCCTGCCCTGGGCAGGGACACCTCCCACCAGCCCAGGTTGCTCCAAGCCCCGTCCAACCTGGCCTTGAACACCTCCAGGGATGGGGCAGCCACAGCTTCTTGGGGCAATTTGTTCCAGGGGCTCACCACCTGCACAGCCAACAATTTTTTCCCAATATCTCATCTCAATCTTCCCTCTTTCAGTGTCAAACCGTTCCCCCTCATCCCACGGCTCCCCTCCCTGATCCAGAGTCCCTCCCCAGCTCTCCTGGAGCCCCTTTAGGCACTGGAAGGGGCTCTAAGGTCTCCCTGGAGCCTTCTCTTCTCCAGGCTGAACAGCCCCAACTCTCTCAGCCCGTCTTCCCAGCAGAGGGGCTCCATGAGTTCACAGGGTTACAATCCCACACAGGCATCCCTGTGCTCTGCAAATGTAGTACCCAATTCGCTAATCAACAAAGCTCTTTTGCAGAAGGGTTTGCAAGTAGATGGAGATGATTCACGTAGGCAGAAGCAATTTCCCTCTCCCTCCCCTGCCATCTTCTCTCAGTCCTGATGAAAGGATTTGTTGCAGACCTCAGACCTAGGTGAGAAGAAAAGGGATTAAGTAGACAAGCATCTGGAGTCCATAAGATATCCTAGTCCACCCCACAAAATCCTGAATGTCTCTGCTATCAAGCTGCTCCTTGTCAGCATTTAGCAACTAGCCCCTCTTCCTTTTTGCTCTCACCACTGTAGTTAAACAACTAAAACTTAAATTTTGCAGGAGGAGACCCCTGGGAAGACTGCTGAGGAAGGCAAGCCAGCAGCCTGGTGACAAGAAGCACCCCTGAGCAGGAGCCATTGCTCCTGCATCTTGGCACCATGCTCCTGGTCAGCTAAAGACATGCCTATAGGTGGGGGTCTGCAGTGACTGGGGATGGGGTTCAGCTGCCCAAACACCGGTGCTCTGTGTTGTGGGGTACCCTGCAAAGCCTCGAGCTGCCACTCCAAGGGTGGCAGTTGTCTGCAAGTCCTGCACCATATCTGCCGTGATACAAGAGACCAAGAGGTAGATGGCCAGCAGGTCAAGGGAGGGGATTCTGCCCCTCTACTCCACTCGCGTGAGACCCCACCTGGAGTACTGCATCCAGCTCTGGAGTCCCCAACGTAAGAAAGACATGGACCTGCTGGAGCGTGTCCAGAGGAGAGCCACGAGGATGATGCGAGGGCTGGAGCTCCTCTGCGATGAGGAGAGGCTGAGAGAGTCGGGGCTGTTCAGCCTGGAGAAGAGAAGGCTCCGGGGAGATCTCAGTGCCGCCTTCCAGTGCCTAAAGGGGCTCCAGTAGCGCTGGGGAGGGACTTTTTACTGGGGCATGGAGTGACAGGACGCGGGGGAATGGCTCTAAACTGGAAGAGGGCAGGTTTAGATTAAACATGAGGCAGAAGCTTTTCCCTGTGAGGGTGGTGAGGCACTGGCACAGGTTGCCCAGAGAGGCTGGTGAGGCCCCATCCCTGGAGGTGTTCAAGGCCAGGCTGGAGGTGGCCTTGGGCAACCTGGGCTGGTGGGAGGTGTCCCTGCTCATGGCAGGGAGGGAGGAACTCGATGATCTTCAAGGGCCCTTCCAACCTAAACCATTCTGTGAATCTATGATTCTATGATAATGCATACATCCACATTGTCATACTCTCACCCTTCAAAACAAGGTGGTTGGATCCAAACTGTGTATTTGGCATGGTGCCCGGTCCAAACTGTGTCTGAACAATGTCTGGAAGAGTGCTACTGGCCCAGGCCAAAATCATGCCAGGGAGCACGGTAACAATTCCACAGTGTGGATGAGCAAGTTCCAGTACTTGGGAACAGTGAGCTGTGCTGTATAAATTACTAGCGGAAGATGTAGCCCACAGGGTGAGCTGAATCGCTGTCTGGGCTCCCCTGACTTGTTTACACCTCATTTGACTATACCGGAAGCTGAGACGCTCAGATCATCTGGAGACACTGAGGCTTAGGTGTCTTCATCTACAAGTTCAACCCCAGCTTCATTGTCAACATATTAACTTGGGTGTCAACAAGATGGCAATGAGCATTAAGGGAGAGCAAAATGCTTTTATGCTTTTTATGTTAATGGGAGGAATTTTTGGCTTGCAGAACACAGCAGACAGGGAGTTTGAGAGGCAGCACGTGAAGGCACCTGCCCCGGGTGCAATACAGAATAAAAGCAACTAGAATAAAACGGAAAAATTAACAGAGAGATGTTAACTCTTTCACAGTTTAACCATCAAAAGGGTTTCAACCAAAACCCAGCAATTTCTCTTTTCTATATATCTGGATAGTATTCGAGTAAAGGAGTTGGTGTAAAGGAAATTCATCGCAAGTGCCCCCAGCGGGATCAAAGCTGTCAAATACTCATGCATGGAAACAACCGTGTAAGCCAGGCAGTCCGCTGTCACTACACACCACCACTGCTTCCACTCTGTGCAGCAATAAAACTTTGCAGAGCTGAGCGCAATCTGAGAGAGCCAAAGAATTGTGGAGGGTCCCATTGGTCATCTTGGATACTGCAGGTGACAGCACAGCCAGTCCCATGCCCTTCGGGGCTGCCCAGCAGCGCAGAAACAGAGAAATGAAATCCCTTCAGGTCAGCTAGTTCACTGTTTCTCAACCTGTGTTTTATGGACCACAACAGCCTGGGAGACATCAAAGGTGCTCTGTGACAAAATTGCAAAAAAAATAACTAAATGAAAATGCACACACATAGTCCCTGAATGCATGCAAATAAAATCTGGAAGGATAAAATAAACAATGACCATCCAAAGTTTAATCTAATCTTTCTTTGGCTAGAAAAGAAAAGCACTGTGGCAATGCTGCACAAGCCAACCTGGTCCTTCAGCGTAAAAAGGTTGAGAAACACTGAGCTAGTTCATCTCCTGCTGCAAGGCAGCATCCAATCTACGTAAACCATTCCCGACAAGTGTTTGTCTAACCTGTTCTCAACAGACTCCAGCAAGGGAGATTCCACCCCTAACCCTTAGGCAAGCTATTCCAGCAGTGAATTATCTGTAGCATCGGATTTTGCTGGTGTCTAAATCGTGTCTCCATCACTGCAATTCAAGACCGTGATTTCTTGTCCTATCTAATGTGAACATAGAAACCCGATCATTCCCTTCCTCTTTTTGGGTATCTTTTGTGTGTCATTGGAAAGATGTTACTATGTCTTTTCTCCAATTTCCCTAC
>NW_009647013.1:692091-704135 GCF_000708025.1 Charadrius vociferus | reverse complement strand
TTTTTTTTTTTTTTTCATATTTTTGGAACCTGAGACTGCTCTTACATATGACTTGTTAACAGAAATACTTCACATTGGTCCTCAGCTTTCTCAAAATGCAGGCACCAAAACTGGGGATGGCTCTGCCTTTCAGACAGCCCTTTGGGATATTTCCCTTTATTACAGTTATGAGACACTGTCAGCTTACATTCAGTTTATCATCCACCATAATTCCCAGCATTTTTTTATGCAGCACTGCTGCATACTTGGGTTTTCTCAGATCTGCAGTTTTTATAAATGTCGATCTTACATGCAGCACTTTTCACTTATCCTTATTAAACTCCAGATCATTTCATTCTGATTTCTTATAACCAAAGTTCATGAAATCCCTCCTGGTATCATCTGCAGATGAGTATGTACTCCCTATTCCATCATCCAGATATTACTGAAAACACTTAACAGGTATGGACTTAGGACAGATTTCAGCCTTCCAGTTCCATAATAAAGCATTTACAGCTGCACTGAATATGGGTTCCCAGCCCTACAAACCCACCCTTCAATAGTTTCATCTAGTCCACACTTCCTGAGAGCACTCCGAGAGAGTCGTGTGAATCGATGTTAAAAGTCCTGCCAAGAGCACTGTGAGTTCTTGACACAGTTTCTCCCAAACTCAAAGTTCTCTAGGCTTTGCATCCCACAGAGAGTAACTCTTTGAAGGCTTTGAAGGGAGTTAAGAGCAGCTTTTGTGCTCTCTGCACCCTTTTCATTGGTATGATGGACGACAGAAGAGCAAGGAGAATTAGCTCTGAAGGAGCGTGATGAGAGCTACTGATCTAGTGTCACGTGAAGGGTCAGAAATTCAACCTTTCGGAAGATGATTCGGCACTCTTATGCGTGTTTGGAGGAAGGTTGTTTCCAGATTTTGGCTCTTTCACTGGGGGTTCTAATGAAAATATTTTTGCCCTTTTGCCAGAGTATATCCCATGGGGATTTGAAAACATACAACAATTTTGAAGAGACAAGTTTTAGGTCTGTCAGTTCCTGACTATGCTGCTAAAAGGTGGGTTTTGAACAGTAACACTCAATTATTTTGTTTTCTTAGTGTCCCTGAAATTCCTTATCAAAATGCAGGCATGTCAACAAGTTATAGAAAGCATTATTTCCTGTAAAGATGAATAATTCCTATGAGCTTAAAAACAAAATACTTGTCTGTAAAGACCAGTTCCTATGCAAAAAATTTCCATGAGTGACCTGTTAGGCATGAAGAATAAGCATTATAGTTCAAATAAAGTTACTGTGCAAATGCGCTTTATCAAAGAGTGCTGGTAAGGAGCATCATTTCTACATTTCTCTTTAGTTTGTGTATCATATCTGACCACATAGCCGGTTCTTTGGTTCTGTTTATAAAGATAATGGACCACTCAGTGGATAAAGAGCTGGCTGGACGGTCGCACTCAAACAGTGGTCAACGGCTCGATGTCCAAGTGGAGACCAGTTACAAGTGGTGTTCCTCAGGGGTCAGAATTGGGACCCCTGATGTTCAACATCTTTGTGTTGACATGAACAGTGGGATCGAGTGCACCCTCAGCAAGTTTGCTGATGACACCAAGCTGTGTGGTGAGGTAGACACGCTGGAGGGGAGGGATGCCATCCAGAGGGACCTGGACAGGCTGGAGAGGTGCGCCCAAGCCAACCTCATGCAGTTCAACAAGGCCAAGTGCAAGGTCCTACAGCTGGGTCGGGGCAATCACCAGCACAACTCCAGGCTGGGTGGGGAATGGCTGGAGAGCAGCCCTGAGGAGAAGGCCCTGGCGGTGCTGATTGACCAGAAGCTCAGCGTGAGCCGGCAATGTGCGATCGCAGCCCAGAAGGCCAACCGGATCCTGGGCTGCATCAGAAGAAGTGTGGCCAGCAGGGCGAGGGAGGGGATTCTGCCCCTCTACTCCACTCGGGGGATCCCCCACCTGGAGTACTGCGTCCAGCTCTGGAATCCCCAACACAGGAAAGACACGGACCTGCTGGAGCGGGTCCAGAGGAGGGCCACAAATATGATCCGAGGGCTGGAGCACCTCTCCGATGAGGAGAGGCTGAGAGAGTTGGGGCTGTTCAGCCTGGAGAAGAGAAGGCTCTGGGGAGACCTTAGAGCAGCTTTCCAGTCCCTAAAGGGGGCCTACAGGAGAGCTGGGGAAGGACTTTTTACTGGGGCATGTAGTGACAGGACGAGGGGGAATGGCTATAAACTGGAAGAGGTGAGATTTAGATTAGATACTAGGAAGAAGTTTTTCACTTTGAGGGTGGTGAGCCCCTGGCGCAGGTTGCCCTGAGAAGCTGTGGCTGCCCCATCCCTGGAGGTGTTCAAGGCCAGGTTGGACGGGGCTTGGAGCAACCTGGGCTGGTGGGAGGTGTCCCTGCCCATGGCAGGGGAGTGGAAGTCAATGACCTTTAAGGTCCGTTCCAACCTAAACCATTCTATGATTCTATGTGCACAGGGCTCAATCATACAGTTATTACTGAGCAATATTAATACGTTCAGCTGAATTCATTCAGTTATTGCAATAAAGTCCCTGAGTCTGTATTCCTGTTTGTATGGTAGACTGAGCAGATTATGGCTGCTTTACCATAGTGGCCTGTAAATGGATTTTGCTTTATAAAAGAGAAAGCACAATGCGATAATTACGGGGAGAGCTTAGGACTGGGGCAAATCTTGTGTGATTGCATGCTCTGCCATCAGCTTCCTGGGTAGGTCAATTAGAGTCGTGTTCCTTTCCAGCTGTGACTCCCTCCACAGAGTACAGAAAGAGGCATCTCTAGAGGGCTGTTCTTTTATCCTACATCAAGTGAGATGAATTACCCTCTGGAAGTACCACTTTTTCTCTGTTGACTGGAGTCTGTGATGACCGAACCATCCAGGCTAAAATATTGTTTCAGACATATACACCCAGTCAGAGAAACCCCATCCCGAATGTCTAACTTGCAATCATTTCTGGTTGGGGCAGAAAAATGCTACCTCATGTCTTCCTGTGCCTCATTTTTACATCTGCAAAACAGGGTGACAGCACTTCCCTGTCTCATGTAGGAGCTGTGAAGATAACGACAGCAAGAGATTGTAAGGTGCTCAATGATTACAGCGTTAGGAGCCATACGTGTGTGCTTCGTAGATAACGCTCTATTTATTCCCAGTTTCAAAGGCCAGCTAGCAGGCAATGGCAATACCTAAACATCCAGTATCTTCTCTGAAGACTTCATAGACTTTTTCCAGGGCTTCTTATCCCATTTCAGATCATTCTGATGATGGAATATAATTTCCTGAGTTCAAAACTTACAGAATGTGGACACTGAGGGAATTTACACCTTTACTTTCCTCAAAAGTAAAGCAGATACAGCTCACTCACTTTCACATCTACATCAGGAAAATGAACCCCTTTTCCAAAATAGGATATACTTTACATTCCCATTACAGTAATCTCTTGATCAGTTCAGAAATATAGCTGTATTTAAATATATGTTTAAAGGGAAAAGTTTACCCATTTTCCAAGTAGGGCTCTTCTTTCTTCAAATACCTATAAAAAACACATACAAATAAAATGGAATACTTAAAGGAGATTCAATATATCCTAAGAAAAATACAGCTTGAAAAACAATCTATGTAACCTACAAAATATAAACAAGATCACTGAATGGAAGAGTTTGGAAGGAACCTGTGGAGATCTTTTAGTCCAAACTCCCTGTTAGGGTCAACTAAAGCTGGTTGCTCAGGGCCACATCCAGGTGGGTTTTGAGTATCTTTTTGGATGAAGACTCCACAACCTCTGTGGCAACCTGTTACAGTGTGTGACCACCCTCACAGTAAGAATGTTTTTTCTTATGTTTAAATGGAATTTCTTGTTTTTCAATTTGTGGCTATCGCCTCTTGTCTTCTCACTGGATGTCACCCCGAAGAGTCTGGCTCTGTCTTCTTTGCCGCCTGCCATCAGATATCCATACACATTGATAAGGTCCTCTGGAAGCCCCTCTTCTCTAGCCTCAACAACCCCAGCTCTCAACTGTTCGCTATACACAAAATTCCCCAAGTCCTTAATCATTTTTGCGGCCCTACGCTGGCTTTGTTCCAGCAAGTCCATGTGTTTCTTGTAAGGAGGAGCCCAGAAATGGATGCAGCATTCCAGTTCTGTCCTCACCAGTGCTGAGTAGAAGGCAAGGATCACCTCCCTTGACCTGCCACCTACACTCTTCCTAATGAAGTCTAGGATGACGGTGACCTTTTTTGCTGGCTTGTGGTCAGCTTGGTATTCACCAGGACCCCCGGGTCATTCTCTCTCAAGCTGCTTTCCAGACAGTCACTCAGTTTCTCCAGCCTGTCAAGGCCCCTCTTAATCACTGGAACAACCTGCTCAGGGACATGGTAGCATCCTCATTACTGGAGGTTTTCAAGACACAATTGGACAGGATGTTAGATAATCTCATCTGGGCTCCCTTTCCCATGAAAGGTTGGACCATATGATCTTTTCAGGTCCCTTCCAACCTGAACTATTCTATGACTAATGAGAGCACAAACATCTGGTCTATCAGCTACTCCCCCCAATTCTGTATCATCTGCAAACTTGCTCAGGGTGCACTCTGCCCCATCATCCAACTTGTTAATGAAGATTTTAAATGATCCTGGCCCCAGTGTCAACCCCTGGCATACTCCACTACTGACTGGCCTCTAGCTGAACTTCATGCTGCTGATGACAATCCTTTGAGGCCAGTAAGTCAGTCAGTTTTCAATACACCTCACTCTCCATCCATACTTCATCACCTTATCTATGAGGATGACAGTATTGAAAGCCTTACTGAGGCCTGAAAATCAATCAGTTTTTTTGGACCTCTCTTCCCTCGAGGATCATATCCCATGTGATTTTTCCACACAGATCCCTGAAGAGGTCCAAGTCTCCTCTCCTGAAGCCCAGGGTTGTGATCCTGCTATTTGTCTTGCTCTTTCCTCTCAGTATCCTGAACTACATCATCTCCTTGTCACTGCAGCCAATGTTGTCCCTGACCTTCACATCCCCAACTAGTCCTTCCTTCTTTGTAAGCACGAGGTCCAGCAGAGCATCTTCCTTTGTTGGTTCCTCGATGACCTGTGTCAATGCAGTCCTGAAACCTGGATTGCACGTGCTCTGCTGTGCTGCCCTTTCAGCAGATATCACGGTGGTTAAAGTTCCCCATGAGGACCAAGGCCTGTGAACATGAGGCTTCTTCCAGTTGTCTGAGGAAGGTCCCATCTACTTCTTCCTGAGCTTCTTCAAACTCTACAGGCTGGTTCCTGTGGGAGGTTCCTTTCACTGAAGAAGACTCCCTAAAGTTCAAGGGCTATGTGTGCATGACTGTGAAGGACAGCTCTGCAGACTGGCTGCAATGTGCCACCTCTCATCTCCACCTTCCTTCTTTGCAGCTACTCCACACACAATGTGCCAACATAGCGCTCTACTCTCTTGGGCATGTGACGTGTGGTGTCTCACATGCTTTAGTGAGGCCAGAAGGTGGGCTTCTCATCTCTTTATTTTAGAAATTTCCATTTTCCTGAGTTGGAGGCTTTGGGGGCCTGAAAGTTCCTAGAATGGACACAACATGGGTAGCTATCATACAGCCCTGGCAGTGGTTCCAATCTTAACACAGCAAGACCGTTAGGAATAAGATACTGAGACCAGTCTTTGTTCCCTGGCCACTTTACAGTGACAACTAACAAGAAGGATGATCAGTATCAAAATACAACGGAGGATTTATGATGCTGACCTTTATCCATAGGGAGCTAGACCTAAAAGTACAAGCACGTGGCTTCCCACTACCACAAAACTGCCTTCTATACTCAGGATTGTGACCTGGGAAGTGAGGAAATGCTGTAGATGATTTTTCCAGAAGACAGATCAAAGAGGAAAATGCCCAGCTTATAAATGCACATAAAACCAGCTATTAACCACAACTAGGAAAACATGCTTGATCATTATAAACTCCAAACATGTTATCGCTATGACAGCCTGCAAAGAAGGTTCCTGCAGAGAAAGACATTATCACTGCTGATGTCTGGTACAGCAGTTGACAGTGTTAGCTCTGTCTCTCTCAGCAGGAGCATCTCTTGCGAGAGGTGGAAAATGACATTTCTTTATTTGTATGTTGACAGTTATTATTTGCTTTATTTGCTTGTGGGACACTTGGCAAAGTAAAAAAAAAAAAAAAACAAAACAAACCCTAACAAGCTGAACTTGGAAAAGGATTTGCCACAAGCAAGTGATGAATAGTCAAAGATCTAAGTTTTGAGTTGGATAATTCAAGTGAAGCAGGGAGTTATTTATATAACTGAAAGCAATGTTAATGGTCTTTGATCAAAGCAAGACACATATTTGCTCTCAGCATTCTTGGAGAAACATCTGAGCCAACTGTCAGAAAGTTCTGCCTACTCCAGGCACTTGGAAACACTAATTAGCAACAGAATGGCCCAAAATGGATATAATCATCCTCTGCCTTAATCAAGTCCATGTTTACTGTCCTCTCCTCCAAGGCCTTGGAGTTGTACCTAAGCTGGCTGGCTTTCGATGCAGCCTGAGGCCTAGGTTGCTCCTGAGACCCGCCACCTCACATCCATGTCTTCAGGTGGTTTTAAATAAGCCTGGCAAAATCCTCCAGACCTTGCTGCAAATGCCACTGGCGGCTCTTCTACCCCATGACTAAATCACTGCCCAGCAGAGGGCAAATCATCTCCCTACTTCCAGTCCTCCCTTAGTCAGCAGGACTGAGGGGCGAGCAGGCTGTCCTGTCTCCTACCTTTACTCCATCCTTAGCTGTAGTACAACCTTGGCATAGCTAAGACTCCACCTCTGGTTTTCTGACCATGAATGCTGCATAATTCGATGTTTCCTAATTCTGGTTTCTTGACTTTGGTCTGTCCCTGATGGTGATCCTGGCTCTAAAACAATCATGATTGCCCACGTCCCTGTAGTAACATCCTGGATAGTCTTTTCTGCTCTAACAACTGCTGAAAGGGCACAAAACCACAGATGGAGGCAGTAGGAATCAGGATGTAGGAAAGAGCTGGGTCCTACCAACAATGCAGACAAATGTACTCTTCAGCATGTCTGAAAATCCAGCGAAATCTACAGGAACTACTAATGGAATAACCCCAGGATTACCCAAAATTAGATGGGTAGCAAATTTATACTACTAACTGGTCTTTGGTCTGCTCCTAACAATGGTTTAGATGGAGCTTAAACATTTCTGCCTTGGATCAGCTCTGAATTCCCCCCACTCCTGCCCCACATTGCCTATTCAACTAACAAGTACCTTTCTTACACATCTCTTCTCTCTATGCTTTCATCTTCTCGTTGTTTTTCACATATGATCTATCTATAATTTTTTTCCTCTCTTCATGCTTTCTCTTAACTCAAGAGTGCAGAAATGAACAGATATGATTGTATGAAAATGGCACCTTCTCACTCACTAACTCCCTATATCAGTTGGATTATCTCCTGACTTCAGCTGTCAGCAATGATTTTGTTGCAACTATTTATTTTCTGCTAACACTGCAGAGCAGCACAGTGATATATGAAAAGGAGTTTCAGACAGGTCAATACTTTAACACCTGGATCAGAAACAAGCGCACACTTTTTATCATGAATTTCATCACCGAGCACAGGTCTGGGAGATTATGGCAGGTTCTTTCTTACCTGGAACATCATTAAGCATTGGAGTATACAAGAATCCAATATGAGCTCCTCAAAGTTTTGCTGCAGCCCAATGCAACATCAGACTGCCTAAGAGGAGTAAGAAGGTGGGAAAAGGTGGTTTCACCCACATACTTATTTCTAGTTAGATCATACTTTATTGCAGTGATGTGCATCTGTAAAAATATGTTTTAAAGAGTGTAAGAAACAGACATTAAAATGATTCAAAGGCTGGAGAATATGCCAGATTGAAAGGACTTCAAAGAGCTCAATCTGTGTAGTTTATCAAAAAAATTTCAAGCATTGGCTTGAAGTGGGGTAAAAGTCCTTCCACAAGGAAAAAATACTGGTTACAGAAGAGTTTAATAAGCTAGCAGGGAAGATTTAAATGATGGAACCTGATGCTAGAGGTATTCAGTCAGGAAACAAGGTTTCATCTCTTCATGGCATAGGGGATTAATCACGAGAAAATTATTAGGGAAGTGATGAAATTTTCATTTCTTGATAGCCCCAAACGAAATCTGGATACCTTTGTGGAAGATATATTTTAGCCAAATTCTAGTTACTGAGATCAAAACTGGGAGAACTGTGAGAAACAAGAGGGCCCAAGAAATCCAGGAAGCCAGGCGACATGATGTAATGGCCCACTCTGGATTAGATTCCATGAATCATCAACCAGAAATTTAAAGTGAATTCTGAGGGAGGAATATGCTCCTGGTGATAGATGAGCCAAAAACCCCTCAGTTATGTTAGCAAGTCCCAGATATAGTATACAGAGTAGGAGGTTAGGAAATGCATCTTGTTATTTATAAATTGAGTGCATCACTTCAGTTTCCAAAATACCAAGCCAGCCTCAACACTGCCAGGCTTAGCAGAGAAGCCAGAGCATGGGCACTAAGGTCTCACCTACAAGCTGAGATGGAGCACATCTGCCACATGGAAACCGACACTGAAACTCCGTTTGCTCTGGAGTTAAACTAAGTCTTCTGAAGCAGAAAAAAGAATAATTCGGCAACTTTCACTAAAAATTAAATGAACTTTTTGTTTGTTTAAAAATGACTGATTTGGTAAAATAACAATACTTGAACTAAATACTTGTATGCTTTAAACAATGTACATTGAAACTTTCAATTTTTCAGGTTTTACGAAATCTTTAAGTTCTCATTCCATTACTCATGACCTACAAAGGCAAAAAAATAAGTTAATTTTTTCTAGGAATTGAGAAATTGTGAAGTGAACCTGAGAATTTGTCTTGGGATTTGAGCATATTCAAAAACTGTCTGGACAACATCCTGAACAAATGCTCTAGCTGACTTTGCCCTGAGGAGTTGGACTAGATCTTCTCCAGAGGTCCCTTCCAACATCATCGATTCTGTGATTCTGTGAATTGAACCCATTTGCACAGAACTTGCCTTGTCATTCATGAGTTGATGGTTCAGTGGAGTCCATGTGCTCATTTTGGTCTGTAGCTTGGGGCCATCCAAGTTTCTAGGAGGTGCAAATGCCATAGATACGGGAGATGGTGGGTCTTCTGATGTCTTGTCAACACCAATGGCTACAACAATTGAACAGAACAAAGACCAACATTATCGATGCGCTACTCCATTACAGTATGTTAGTGAAAAGCAAATGATTTTAAGAAGGAATCCAATGACTTCACAGCACAGCAATGACACAAGGAAAATTAATTGGAAGTCAGTTAGGGTAAGGGCCTTTATTTTATGGACCCACAGTAACGTGACAGTAAAGGCCAGATTACCTGATGGAACCTCAGTGCACTAATGTAATGTAAATACTTAATAACTGAGCAGTCTTCCCCATCACAATTATCATTGAATATGCCTTTGATTTTTGCTGCATGAATGACTACAACAGGGTACTTGCAGAGAGCTAGAAAGTACACAAAATTTCTCTTTCCAGTTGTTGGCACTGAAAATTGCAGACAACTTGTGCATTAACTTAAGTGACACTAGCTAGGTTTTTACTGACTTTGATGAGTATATAATGCCAAGTCTCAAAAGGCCAATTTGTTTCTGTAACACTTAACTGAAAGAATGAAATCCAGAATGGTTCAGAATTGACTGAAATCTCTCAGGGTCCTGTGTTCAGGCAGATTGGTTTTGATGGCTTGGACTGACTGTGCTGCTCTTTTAAAGGAAAATTCCTGTGTGAAGTAAATAGGACATTTCACAAAATTTTCCTTTCCTTTTTGTGACACTAAATAACTGGACCACGTTCAGACAAAGCCATTTCTTCATAAAATTTTGCCTAAACATAGGAAAAGGGTTTTTTCCTTCATCTTCTGTCCTGCAGCTGGCTTCAGCAGGATAACGTCATTGCTCACCTCAGGCATCTAATTTCCAGACTGGAGGCTTAAGCTGCAGCAGCCTGAAAACCAAGTCATTCCTTTACCACATTAAAAAATATCTCAGTTCCCTGCATATAGTTATTAGACAATTTTTCTGTAAACACTTCAGATCACTTTAAAGCTTCATGGTGGCAAGGTGAATAATAGGACTTTTGGAACAAAAGACAAGGCAGCTCCACTAAGTAACTCCGATATTGTGCTGCCAGCCTATCCTGAACCCAAGCACCTCAAAACCATCCAGCAAACGGACCTTTCTAGCTAACAGAGGCTCACAAGATTTCATGGAAGCCCAGTCCCCCATTCCTTACCCAGACAAAACTCCTGTCTATATCAACGGAATATTAATCTTCAAACCCCACTGCATTATCTGTCTGGGCACATCACCTTTTCTGATTAATTTTTCCTCCCTTTCCTAAGTTATTATGGAATTAAACAAGTATAAAGAAAAAAATGACAAATCTGTTCTATCTTTCTCTCTGCATCTGTTGATGGTCCGTGGTTAGGAAATCAGTTCATTACAAGAGTCTGAGTTCCTTCTTTCTTTGTTTTTTTGCTAGAAATCCTTAAATAACTTATTGTCTGCACACTGAAATTTTAACTTCCCACAGAGAAGCCAGTGAAAGCAAAAAGACTTACTAAGGTTTCAAAGCTTCACATTCTGCAGTTGGCCAATGATAGAGGCTTCTTGTGCAACTGAGTAGGTGCATTTGGGATACGCATTACAATGGGATCACTTACTGGGTTGGTTTTGTTTTGTTTTGTTTTTCCGCAAGGCCCCTGCCCTTTTCAAGGCACAGAAATACAACAGTACAAGCTAGAGAAACAGCTCCACTGCCAAAAAAACAGGTTCAGGCAACCATGTCCTGTTTTTCAGGGACAACCTTCTACATTAGTCACAAAATCAGTTGTCACTGATGGCACACTCCCAGCCCTGGATTCATGTTCCAGTTTCCCTGTGCAGACACTGCTGTCTTGGTGTTGGAGGAGCTGCGTTCACAAAGCATCTCCACGAGCTGGCGTGTTAATAACTCATAGCTCAAAGAGACAGTCGTGCCTCTGGACCCTCTTGTGCTCCTTCTGGGCCAAGAATGGAACTCACAATAGAAGTCACATGCCAAAAAGGTGAGCACAGCCAAATGTTTTAACTTTGCACACCATGTGCCAGCCCGCCATCCTTCCCTCGCTGTCCCTTTGCTAGCACAGTCACACAACCGCCATCCCCTCTGCTCCTCATCTCCCCAGCCAGGCTCAAAATCTGGATGAGGGGAAGGAGGCAACCCCAAGTCCAACCCCAGCGGCATGTGTTTACAGGATGAATTCTTTGGTGAAGTCAGGACTGTGTAGTGTCACTTCAGAGCACGCGTTTTCCTTGGCTGCCCAAAATAACATTCCAGAGATTGCGACAGCGTGTTCTTCACGTATCCTGGGATGAATTTCATCAAGCTCAGCTAATCTGAAAACAGTCAACCAGCAAGAGATGTGAGATGAGGTTAACAAGAAATCAAGCTTCATATATATATAAGGAAAATGCTGGTTCACGACCCAGAAAGGAAAAGCTATTGACACAAGATGCTAAAAAATATCTAAGATCCTTCTCCTAGGAAAAATAAAAAGGCAATGTAGGAGCAGGTGGCAGGCACAATAAATATCAATGCAAAAGAGACTTGGGGGAAAGACTGGGGAAAGACCAAGTTTTATGAGTATATACAGTGTTTTCAAGCTGGTTGTGTTTGATTAACTTCACACCAAATTGGTCAGAGATCTCCAGCTGTTTCAAAGCAGTTATCTTATGCAGTTTGCAGAGAGCAGGTGAGCCTGACAGAGCACAAATGTTAAAAAAGAGCAAAACTGCCTGGGTTAATACAGCCAGAGAGTACCTAGGAATGGTTCACAGTTTGAATGAAAGGATATACTGAGTGGGGATCCAAGAGATTTGTGCTTTTTGACATGTATGAAGAAGGCATACATCAATTTCACAGGGCAGGAAAGATGAATGGTGT
>NW_009647013.1:688092-692052 GCF_000708025.1 Charadrius vociferus | reverse complement strand
CGGAAATATTTTCTCTGGTTTCAGAACAAGTTGGGTCAAGCCCTGGGTTTAAAAAGATGTGATTGCATTTAAGAAAGATTAACAATATATAATGATCATATCATATTAACTGAGGGCATTGGAATAATTTCCTTTAGCTGGGTTAATCTCTGCTTAACCCTCTGGAATGGCATTCCAGAGGTTTGTGCAAACCATATTCAAAACAAGTCCTTCAGAAGCAGACCCACGTTATTAACGTTTTTGACCACATCTCTATAGCATTAAGCCTTTGTTCAACAGAGCTTGGTGCACTCAGAGGTTTAAGGATGCATTTTGCAGAGAAAGAGCCTAATCACATTAATCCATGTGACGACAATGGCAGAGTTGGAGTTCAGTTGCAAATAAACATAATTTAACTAAATCAATCTCAATCTCAGACAGGAAAGTAATTTTTACTGTAAATTATTATATCGACAATAAACAGTGTGATGACTGATGCTATGGAAGAAATGCTTCAAACAGCAATAACAGAAAAATAATCTAGAATGTAGGCCAAACTACAGGGCATTCAAAATGGAAAAATTCAAGACGATAGCTCTGGGTGGAAAAGATTATGTGAAACAGATCCTCCTATGTAGGAGGACACCTAGAAAGATGGCGAGAGGAGAAGGGCAGGAGGCTAAGTGCGTATTTGCAATGATTTACAACAAGAAGGTCAATACTGCACTCCTCCTTTCCCTCTACCTAGCCCTTAACCCACAAGCTGCAAAGCACTGATATCACCCAGGCCTTCCACATTCATCACCTGCACTGCGCACAGTGGCACCCTGTCCTCAGTTAACATATCTGCTCTGACTGCATGATATTGTCAGTGTTCCCCACTACCCCATCAGTCTTCTCACGGCTGTCCACAGGCCCCTGGAAGGCTCTGTGACCAAGGCGCTGATGTTTGCCCAGCTGGCTTCTCAGATCTCTGTGGTACCAAAGCTACAGCATCAGTAAACCACAAAGCATGGCATTGCCATGGTACTGATAAACCCAGACACCTGCAGCACCTTGTGCCACTGATATTTCTTCCTCTCACCGGCACCATCACCTCTGTGCACCCTGCACTGCATGAGACCAACACCCCTACCCCTGCCAGGATGTGCTCAAAATATCATAGCATCATAGAATGGTTTGGGATGGAAGGAACCTTAAAGATCATGTAGTTCCAACCCCGCTGCCCTGGGCAGGGACACCTTCCACTAGACTAGATTGCTCAAAGCCGCATCCAACCTGGCCTTCAACACCTCCAGGGATGGGGCAGCCACAGCTTCCCTGGGCAATGTGTTGTGCATCCCTGTGCACAAGAATCCAAGGTTTGAGTACCCCCACCATCCCCTTTACCCCAGAAAGTGAATAACTAGCTCTGCTTTCCTCACCGCTCCATGTTGCCCACCAAGGCCTCGGTACCTCCACATACCATCCCAGAGGCAATACTCTCCAATTGACCAACAGAGTAAAAATCCCTGGTGTTGCTCCACACCACTGCCCCCTACCAATGCCCCTTCTGTGCTGCTTTAACTTCCATACTCATCCTCTTCATAATCATGGCTCAAAGCTGCATCAGAGGAGGTTCAGACTAGATATTAGGAAGCATTTCTTTACTGAGAGGGTGCTTAAACACTGGAACAGGCTTCCTAGAGAGGTGGTCGATGCCCCAAGCCTGTCAGTGTTTTAAGAGGCATTTGAAGAATGCCCTTAACAACATGCTTTAACTTATCATCAGCCCTGAATTGGTCAGGCAGTTGGACGAGATGATCACTGTAGGTCCCTTCCAGATGAAATATACCATGCTACCCTACCCTACCCTATCCTATCCTATCCTCTTTACCCCACAGCACCTGTCAACTCCAAAGGACCAGTATCCACTTTGGTCTCCAATAAACACCGCGATCTCCCCTCCCTGGTGGTGTTAATAGCTGACTGCTCTTCTCTGTGTCTACATTATGTTCTATCCGTATCCCCAACATAGGAAAGACATGGACCTGTTGGAGCGGGTCCAGAGGGGGGCCACAAAGATGATCCGAGGGTGGGAGCACCTCTGCTGTGAGGTCAGGCTGAGAGAGTTGGGGTTGTTCAGCCTGGAGAAGAGAAGGCTCCGGGGAGACCTTAGAGCAGCTTTCCAGACCCTAAAGGGGACCTACAGGAGAGCTGGAGAAGGACTTTTTACTGGGGCATGTAGTGACAGGACAAGGGGGAATGGCTTCAAACTGGAAGACGGGAGATTTAGAATAGATATGAGGAAGAAATTTTTCACTCTGAGGATGGTAAGGCACTGGAACAGGTTGCCCAGAGAAGTTGTGGAAGCCTCATCCCTGGAGGTGTTCAAGGTCAGGCTGGACGGGGCTTGGAGCAACCTGATCTAGTGGGAGGTGTCCCTGCCCATGGCAGGGGGTTGGAACTGGACGACCTTCAAGTTCCTTTCAACCTAAACCATTCTATGATTCTGTGACTACAGATGTTCTCCAGTATCTGCTCAGAGCCCAGAAGCTCCGACTCCCACTCCTGCTCGGCATCAGACTCCTTGTGTCCTGCAGGGCCACTATCCTCCCATGAGCTGTCACAGTACTGCATAGTCCCAATGACATTACAACCAGGGGAACTAGTCAGTACTGATCCTGAACACTTCTCCCCGAAATAAGACAAGAACAAGGTCCCTTTTATCCCTAGAGAATAAAGCATTTCCCTTTCTACCCCAAACCTCGCTGGATTTATATTCTGTTATGCAGTTGGATGATCCATGATGCTCTTACCTCAAAGTCCACCAGAACATCCCTAGTCCTGCAGCACATACAGTTACACTGGCCAGTGTCCCCATGTTCTGTGATGCCCGGATAGCTTTCCTGGCCCACTTTAAAAGTCGGTAGTAAACCCCAGCTGCTCAGTACTTGTGTCAATATATATTAGTGCTCTTCCCACCCGTTTATCCTCTTTGCATGATGTCTTTATGCCCTGTCCCTTTGAGGGGGCATTCATATTTCTAAGTACACTCACACACTGAAATCTCTCCTGGGACCCAAAGGCAACAACAATCCCCCCCAGCCCCAGGGCTGGCAGTGCTGGCAGATGGGCAGACCACAGGCCCTCTGTGCCTCAGTGTCCCCCACCGTAGCATTCATACTTTCTCCAGTGGGTACATCAGAGACCCTCTCTCCTCACAGCATGGGCACACCGGGATCTTCCACCTTCCCGTCAGACTCCCTCCCTGCATCCTATTGAATCCGTTAACCCCTCCACATACCCTATGGAGTTTGTATTCCCCTCTTTTTCCACTGTCCCTCTGTGTCCCACTGCACTCATATCCCTCTCCCCATGCCACACTGTGTTTGTCCCCCTGATGGCCCACTGTTGACTTGTTTAGCTCAAATAACTAAGTTTTAATTAGAATAAATTACTTAGGGTTATAATACAGTGTGATTTACGCTGTTTGTCTAGATTTACTTAGCATGAGTAGCTAGATTTGCTGAAGCCTTTATGCTGCAATAGAATTAATTTTCGTAGTAACTTTCCTAGCAGCTGGTACAGTGCTGCGTTTAGTCTTTTAGTATGAGGAAAACGTGGAAAACACACTGATGTTTTGGTAGTGTTTCTCCCTAAGTCTGGGACTTTTCCATTCCCCATGTCCTGCCAGCGAGCGCAGGTGCAGAAGAAGCATAAAGCAGAAAATAAGGAGGTGACAACTGTCAGCAGCGACTGCAAATCAACGAGACAAATGCAGACAACGGCCTGCCTGCCCGGACACAGAAAAAGACTCCAAGAATGTGTCAGAAGACCCCAGACCGAAGAACCACCATTGGACTAAAAGGCGCGTCACGCCTTCAACACCACAGCATTTGCCCCCTCGTGCCCCATTTCAGTTGTACCCCTTCCCCACGCACCCCCCGCCCTCCCCCGTGTGCCCAGGGGATCCGTCCACCTCCGTGTCCCCTCAGACCC
>NW_009647013.1:656153-687429 GCF_000708025.1 Charadrius vociferus | reverse complement strand
TCTGGCCCCCTCCATCCCCGCCCCCCCCGTCCCTACCAGTGCGCTGGGGAGCCAGCAGAAGGGCACGCAAGTCCTTATGCCTTTCCCCTTCTGTTGCCATTAGGGATCCGAGGGGAGGGGGGCCCCGAGGGGAGGGGGGCCGCGAGTCCCAGGTGCTCTCCCCCCACTTCTCCTCCGGGGGAGAGGGATGGTGGTCCATGTGCGCCCTTCCCCATTTTCTCCTTGCTGCCTGTGGGTCCGAAAGGAAAGGGGACTCGCTGCCCCCCTTTCCCCCAGCAGCGCACTGGGGACCCGGCGAGGAGGGGGTGCCATTCCCTCCCTCCTCCACACCCCACACGCTCCCCCCTCCTTTCTTCGGCAGCGCATTGGGGGCCCAAGAGGTTGCTAGTCCCATGCTGCCCTCCTTTCTCTGGGCGGTGGACCTAGGGGCAAAGGGATGCTGGTCCCCTGCATGCCTCCCTCGCCCTTATCCCTCTGCAGCGCAGCAGGGACCCAAGGGGATGCTAGCTCTATCCACGCACGCTCTCCTTCTCCTTTTGCGGTGGATGCAGTGGAGACCCAGGGGGAAGGGGTGCTAGTCTCATGTACTTACATCCATCCTCCTCCTTTGCAACGCAGCAGGATTCCAAGAGGATGCTAGTCCCGTGTGTGCGCTTCTTCCTTTCGCCTGTAAAACACAGTGAGGATTCAAGGGGAAAAGGGATGCTAGTTCAGTCTGCACCCTACCTCCTCTTCCAGTCTCGGGGGTGATAGCTAGCTCCCCTTCCAGTTCCTTTAGCTTGCCATGAAATATGAACTCAAATGGAGGGAGATGCTAGACCTGTCCCTCCACGTACATGGGGAATCTCACCAGAAAGGGTTTCTGCCTTTCTGTCCTCCCTACGGGGAGTGGAGCAGGGACTGCCGTGGTGGCATTGTGCAGAAGGAGAGGAGAAGAGGAGATACTCTGCATCTTTCTTCATTCTGCCCTGTAGTACAGTGAGGAGGAGCATGGAAGAGTGGGAGAACGTAGCTTGTGCCCTCTTTCCTCCATGGTCTCCTAATTGAAATAGAGAATGTGGGGGATTATAGTGTGGTTCTCCCTTAATACGTTACAGAAGTGGAACAGGGGAGTACAGCACTGGAGTTTCTTTCCCACTGACTAATTAAAATGGAGTTTGGAGAATAATGTATTCTGCTTTTGTGCCTTCATGTGGGTGGGAATGGGCTGGGGAAACGCTGCCAGTGCTTGTATGCAATGAATGAGTTCCTTTCCTTTCTCCGTGATCAGAATTGGGTGGGGAATGACTAAGGTGACATCCTCCTCTTGTCTTCTCACTTGTAAAGGAGGCGTCTGGGTTGTTTTATCACCTCATTTCTCTGGGATAGATAACCATGAATTAATCCACCTACATACTTTCTTTCTAGAGCCTGATGACTTTTTTCTCATTGCCCCTTCAGTAACTTTGAAATTTATTTGAAAAAAAAATTCACTTCTGGGAGTCAACCCTTTCATTTTGTGATTTTCACTCTTTATAATAGTTGTCTATGCGTGCCCTAGTTTATGCTTTACAACAGGAATTGGATAGACTTCTTATGATTATAAATAATGTATAAATCCATAACCACACTAACAAACTAGCTGTTTCCTACCCCTTTTGCCCACAGGTTTTTTTTTTTGCAGTGCCTTGGGGTAGATGGGTAGGTATCCCCTCCTCCTCTTTTATCCCCAGTGTCATCGAAAGTGTTTTGTTTTGTTTTTATGTACATATAAAAATAACCACAAAATTTCATATGTAGAGGCTTAACAAAGAGTATACAGAACTGGATCTGTGGTAAGAAACTATCTTGACACTAAAGATTGCTTATTACAGCATTCATCTGTCTACACCAATTAATAGGTTATCTATATGCTCATTTGCAAAACTTTCATCTCCTTTCGCAATGATATGGTTGTCTTTTTTTCTTAATTTCACCTAGATTTTTTTTTTTCCCCCCATGAAAGGGCACTGCATGACTAGGCTGTATAATTTGCTGTTATTTTCTGGCTCTAGTAAATATATTCTTTGTTTTCTTTATGATCTATGTAGTAATAAGATCTCAAGCATAAAATAGAAAAGTCCTGAAAGGAAATGATGATTTTTTTTTTCTACTTTTTGCACAATTAAAACTTTTTATGGCTTATTGAGTCTGGGGTTTTGCATGTTTTTTTCAGTTTGAGGTTGTGAGGAAGTCAGAGGATAGGTGGATTTGTTTGGAGTCTCTACTTTGAATGTCATTAATATGATGATTTGTGTGAAGTGTTCTTGGAGTTTTTCCCAAGACTCTAGATGCTGACCTGGATTTGCCCAGTGTTTGTGCTTCCAACTTTAACACAAGACCTGATGTGAGTACAGCTCATTTTATGTTGCTTCTGAACCTCTCGTATGAAGCGTGATCTACTGATCACTGCTGGAATAGCATCTGAACACAGGGAGCATGCTAAAAAGTCCGTTCCTAATCCACACTACAAGTTGACTTCACTGAAGCTGTTGAATAAAGTCTTTTGGAGTTGGTGGCTGAAGTGTTTGGGGGAAAAAGAAAAAAACATTGCTTGAAGCGGGGGTTTTGGAGATGACAACAAACTGAAAAGGCTTCTTTTCCTGAGTTTAGTAAACTTAGTAAAATGTCAAAATCGGAAGACTAGATTCAAAGACGATTAGGCACCTTGTACAAAACTCAGTAGGAATTGATTTTTTTCTGTCTATAACTTGTAATCTTGTGGTCAGGATGTGAGAATATGCAGAAACCTTTAGGCTTAAGTAATGCTGGCCTGGAAGATGGGATAGTTCAGGTCTTTGGTTTTGTTTGTTTGTTTTTGAAAGAGGCACCAAATTCTTGAAAAATAAATCTGAGAAATGACTTCCTTAGATGCGAAGGACATAACATTTCAAGGCCATGTGAACTTAAAATTAGACTGAAATCAGGTGTGGTTAGATGTAGCATGTCTTAAATACTGTGGATAATTTTGGTCTTTTAAATTGTGTGTTGACTGTTCTTCACAGCAGCAAAAAACCAGCTTCAAAATACAAGCAAGACGCAGTGATTTGAGCTCTGTTGGTTGGTTCTACCACCAAGCTTAAGGTGTAGATAATTCTCGTTTCTGCTCCCCCCCCCCCCCATGTTTTATTTTTCCTAGGTTTGGAACAGTTTTACTATTTGTATTCTTTTCTTTATGTACTTCAATGCTGCTTCAAACATGGATTCCCTGTCAATAGCTGTGAGAGAGCCAGCAGCTTGTGAAAGCAAGTTGTCAGTGAACTTAATTTAACATGGTTATGTTTAGCATCTTGGTCTTTTTCCTATTTGCGTGTTTGTTTTTACCAGGCTGTCTTGAACAGCTACAGCCAAAAACATTACCGCACATAATCTTAGAGAAGTACAGAATTGTTTAGGTTAGAAGAAACCTCTCAAGATTATCTAGTCCAACCCACAAAGCATATGAGGGTTTAAAGAGGTATATGGTATTTAATTTTTCTGACCATAAGATGGGCCTATGTAAACAAAAGTGTGCATACATAACTTTTTTGATCGGCTGATACCAGCATAAGCCTGGTAATTAACTCTTTTGTATCTCTCAAAAGTTTGCATTAGGGAGAAAGGAAAACTTTTTCCTTCTCTGACATGTAGAATTTATTTCCCTTCTTGAATATCTAAGGAAAAACATTACTCTCTAAAAATTGGAAGTCTGTTCAAATTTGTGATTGCCTACTCTTGGGAATATTGATGGGTTTTCTGGTTCAAACAGAATTTTAAAATTTCTGTTACCTTTTCTTAACTTTTTTTTTTTTTAAAAGCAGTTGGTTAGAGACTGAATTTTGCAAATTTCATTGCTTTAAGACAAAATCGTTATAAGAAAAGGGCCTCTCTGTACTCTTAACGGCTCTGTCAACTCTTTCCATTCTTTAGCCTCCAATTTCAGTTTGTTTCTCCAGTCGATGAGCACGATATGCTGAGTCTCCATTCTGCTTGTTCCACTCCAGCCCCTTGGTGCTGAGAAAATGCAGATCCAGCCCTGGGGAATGACTGCTGTTTAAATTGGCTCTATTGGGAGGGTGGAACTGCCAGAACAACCTTATGTAGCTACCTTTGCAATTTCCATCTTTGAGAGCATGTGGAGAAAGGGGTGGTCAAAGAATGCCGTCTCCTGGCTTATCCTTAGCTGTTATGACAGTTTCCAAAGAGCAAGATGTGAGATGTGTTCAAGTAAAGTGGGTCAGAGACAACAAAAAAAGCTGTTTACAACTGGACTAAAATTACATATTTGAACACAGGTAGCCAAACCATGACTGTAGCCTGTTGGGCAGGACAGTAGTCTTCAGTCCTGCAAGCTGGGACTTGTGTATTGGTGGTGGTGACTGTTTTGTTTTTGTTTTATAATTATTCAGCAGAAGTTATGAGGCCATGCAACTAAAGAGATGCTATCGATGTGAATGTACCAGTGGAGATGCTGACTCATAAATAGCTTGGTTTCAGTGTGGTCAACAATTGCAATGCTCGCATGATTAAATTTAAAGTGTGGGGTTTTCTAAAAATATTTTCTTCATAGTAAACACATTCCCCCTTTTCACCATCCTTTTTGGGTAGAGCTTTACAGCATACCAGTGTGGGGTTTTTTTCACCAGAAATAGTCTGAAACCAGGATTAAAACTTGAGGGATCCTCTAGGCTTGCACATGACAACTTGAAGCGATTTGTCTGCCAGGCCATTTAGAGCTAAAATATTTTAATCAATTACAGGGATTTTTACTGTATTCTGTTTGTTGTGTTTTTTATTCTAGGTTTTCTAACAAAAGAAGAACGTGAACGTAACTCGACTGCTGTTCTGTCATGATGGGGTCAATTGTGTGGGAATGCGGTTAAACATTTTAATACCTTAACCTAATACATGCTATATAATACTAAGAAAAGAAAAGGCAAGATTTCTCACATGTCTGTCTCAAACATATCATCTTCTGGACTGAGCTAAGAATGTTGTATACAAAGAGTATTCCAATTTTGAAGAACCTTAAACAAGGACTGAAAATATCGCCGTTGAAGTGAAATCTGAGGGTACATGAGGAGCTGAAAGAGCTTTCTGACTGGGCTCAATAACTGACCCCATTGCCATTGTGGAAGGATGGCTGTTAGCTGGATGTTCTGTTACCTTTGGCTTTTGGATGTTTTGGTGGGGCACACAAGAGGGCACAGTTTATTTTCTTGTGAGCCCATCATCTTGCGGATGTGCCAGGATCTGCCTTACAATACCACCTTTATGCCTAATCTTCTGAACCATTATGACCAGCAAACAGCAGCATTAGCAATGGAGGTAAGATGATTTTTTTTCAGCAGTATATATGTTTTTGGCCTTTAGTTGACAAATAAGTGGTAACAGAATCCAGGCAGATATTTATATTAGAAATAAAAATGACACAATCAAAATAATTAATAATTTAAATGTAAAACCAAATACCACTTGCATAATATGTGTTGTAATATATCCTAAAGTACTCTGACTACAAAATTTGCCTAATTTAGTATAACTGAGTGTGAAATATTCTGGATGTGTTTGTATGTTAGTCTGTCACTTTAAATATTTAGACAGATCAAGAATGCATATTTTGAATGGTCTGTCACTTAACTACATGCCGGGAAAATACTGAACAATGAATAGAAGACTTTTAGTTCTGAAGACTGTGTTCTTTGGTGGCTTTGTAATATTTGGTCTTTTCTTACTAGCCTAAAATTTGGTGTGAAGAAATTGAGAATCATAAGACGTACCATGAAAATAATGGAAATTGCTCATTTATTAGTACGGCTTTTCTCAGCTGCAAGAAAGTCTGTTGTCTTGCAGACAAATTAGTTAATGTCTTTCTGTTCTATATCCTGGCAGACAAGCTTTTAGACTTGCACTTACTTTGTTGTAATGGTACCTTATTACTGTTACCATTATCCCCAAAACCTTTGTTGGACTTATGTATACTAATTTTCACCTTTAAAAAAAAAAAAAAAGCAATACATTTCCACTGCTTTTTGTCAAAGCTTTCTTTGGGGAACTTTCCTGATGGGGCTTCAACCACACACTTAGTCTCTTTTTATATAAAGTCTAGTTTATACAAGACTCTTAAGTTCACTTTGGTCTGTTCTCTATCCTGCCACCCTGCCTAAGGAGTTTCCTTACTTGGTATTCTGTGATATGACTAAAATTGATGGAAATTCAGAATATTAGGCAAGTCTTGCTATAAGTCTATTCAAATTTTCATGAGAGATTTGTGCAGACTAGGTTTATTTGTATTTTTGAACTGCTTGGGAATCCTGGCTGGTAGATATGCTGGGCTGTATACTGAGGACAGAAAGAGTAATCATATGATTTCATCTTCGAATGTTCCTTCTAACAATATAGAAACTTAATTTAATTGTTCTTGTTAAATAATGGAAAGCCAAGGCTTTCTATAGTCTTTCTATGGAAGAGTTGTGAACCAGGCTTGACGGGCATGTTACTATAAGAAGAAAATAGAGATTCTTACCCTTAATTTTTCTTTGTTTGAAAGAACTATGGGCTTGCATTTCAGTAGCTCATTTGGATGTCACCAGGGATTCCAATTATACTAAGTACATAGCAACAGGAATGAATTTTATTTTAGAATTGGCTCTGCTAAGTTCTGAGGACCTTTGAAGATCTAACTGTAAGGAGGAAAAGTGAAGCCAAAGCAAGTAAGCAAGCTTAATAGGATAACAGTGATAACAGCTAGCTGTGTACAAACTGTTTATTTCATCTTTGAAGGGTGGAACTTAGGATATTAAAGGCATTGATGAAACCAACTGGATTGAAGACTTCTGGGACTTGGCTTGCAGAGGTGTGGAGATAGTGGTTTTTGTTTTTGTTGGGTGGTTGGAGACATGGAAGGTTACCTCTTACAGTGGAAGTAGATTATCAGTGAAATTAGCAGCTCAACATTCTCCTAAATGATCTAGAAGAGAAGACTAGCAGTAAGATGAGGAAGCATGTTGATTGTGTTGGGAGTAACTTAAAGCAAAGGTCAAATCAGAATGAAGAATTGTAAAGAACTTGATTATGTTTGAGATACGTAGAGCCATAAAGTTGTTGTGGAAATTCAAAGTGATAAACATGTATGTGTTGCGGGGAATAATATTCTCCACACGAGTGGTTGTGGTGGTCAGCTTATATCATTGGACTTATGATGGTTTGTTCTGTTGAAATGTCAGCTGAAAGCTTGACTGAGCAGTGAGAAAATCAAAAGGCATGGAATAATTGGGAAAGGATTAAAGACCAGACATTACAGTGGTAGTGTACGATCCTGTGGCTCACAGATAGCTGAAGAGTTGTGTGAAGATCTGAGCCATCTCAAAGAATGTGTTTGAACTGAAAGAGGTCCAGAGAAGAACAGGAAGAATGACCACAGGCTTATGGAATGCATCCCATATGAGGAGTGTTAGACTATGGCGGAGTGTTTTAGCCTACTTTTAAAATAGAAAAAATAACCCCAACAACAACTGTCATCGTAGGTGGCATGCAAAGTGTTATAGGGATTGACTACACTGTCTTTTCCAGTGCAGGAACTGGGCTCCATCAAACGAAGTTGCTAGAAGCCAAGTCGGAGCAAAGAGGAAAAGGTGGTTCTTCAAGTAGCTGGCAGTAGACCTGTGAAACTCTTAAACTACTGTGGATGCAAAAAGTGTGAGGAGACTGGACCAGAGCTTAGAAGATGACACCAATGAGGGTGACTAGGTAGAAAAAAAACAAAACCAAAAACCACTTCAGGCTCTTCCTCTCAGCAGAAAATTGTCACAGGCTGGGAGAGCATTTAGGGAATGTGAGAAATGTCCTGCCAATGGTCCATTTTGCCAAGTGTTCTGTATCTGCTAATGGCAAGAGGACATACTATTTAGGGAAGGGATGCAAGCCTGGCTTCTTGTCTGTGGGCTGCTGCTTCTCCAGTATCCACAGTCCCCGAATTATGGATGTTAGAGGGTACCTCCCTGCCTGTTCCCATTAGTATCAATTCATATCTATGTTCTATTATCGATTAATTTCTCTAAATTATTTGACGAATAAAATACTGTCAACCAGTTCACTAGCCACCATGTGAAGAAGTACTTATTCTCTTACCTGATTTAAACCAGTTTCTTGCTAGTTTGATTTAGTACCCTTTTGTTCCTGTATTGTGCAATATTGTGCTTCAGTTAAATCCTCTGTTACACTTGTGATTTTGGAAACCTTGGTTTCATTGCCCAGGCTTTTCCTCTCCAAATCAAAGTGTTCCAGCTGTTCGGGCTTTCTTCTTGCAATGCAGCTGCTTCATTCCTATAATAATTTTAGTTACCTTTCTCTGTCCCTTTTTCTAGCCTTCTGCTTGCTGAGGTGTGGAGATGAGAATGGCACACCACCCCAGATGTGGGCACGCTAGGGTTTTATTTATAAATAAAATCACGCGTTTTGCTGCTAATTGCTTCCTAGTAATAGCCAACATTATATTGATTTTTCTGGCTTTTGTTGCATGTTAAACCAAGGATTTCAGAGAACTGTCAAAAATACCACTTTCACTGAAAGTCTGTTTATGGCCACTGTTGGAAGCAGAGCATTAATTATATGGACCCTCAGTCTGAGCCAGAATAATTAGTGTAATTGTTCTTATCTTTGTCAAATAGCTTTCTGCTACAGAGAGAAACAGTTGAGAAGCAAATGTTACTTCTCTTCACTCTGTGGTATAAAGCTCAACTTAATAGCATAAATGACCTTGCGTGAAACACTGTGTTGCTGCAATCCATACGGTAGCTTGATGCCAAAGCTGTTCTTCAACTTAGCATGGGTGCATTGGTGGTGTGGGTGTATGTATAGTGCTCCCTTCTGCCAATATAATTAGCATGTAGGCCAGTGGTTTCAGTCTGGGAATGGTCTATGGGCTACTTCTGAATGCTCCATGAAAAATGGTGAAGGCTGTGCAAGGAAACAAGGCTATTATCAAGCTTAAATCCACTATGCAGGGGCCTGTACCTCCGTTGCAGAGGTTTTTAGGGGTTTGAACAGGAAAAAAAGAATGAAAAGCCACAGGTTTGCATTAATATCTTTCTGCTCCACGTATTAGCCTAGATTGCCCCTTACATCTGTACTTAGCAAGAAGGAAATTTTTATTATTTGGCTTTTTAGACATTATTTAATGTTGCAGTCAAATGGCTGGAGCACTCAAATTTTGAACAGAATGAAGTCTATTAAAACTTGCATTGTGACATTTTCTGGTAAACATCTCTCATCTCTTAAAACCCTCCCTAATTGCTTTGAGCACAAAATAATATAGCAGCAGAATCAGTGTGATTCATCTTGTGTATTGCAGTGGGAAGACCTTGTAATTCTCAGTTTTTCAGTACCACTTATTCACAACAGTTCCTAATAACACCCATAAGAAAAATTCAGCTTGCTTGTACTGAAAGACTGCAATACAAGAAAGAGAGAATATGAAGCAAAAAAGAGAACTTCTACAGCTGTTGTCTTACCATCAATAAATTCAGTGCACTTCTTTTCCCATACCATTGATTGCTTCACTGAAGGAACTGTTTAGAAACCTATTTATCATTATTTCTTGAAAGCTCAAAAAAAAAAAATCAGTAAATTGCCTTTTAAGACTTTATGCCAACATGATTCCTTCGTATTTATAGTAAAGGCTAATAAGTCATGTCATCAGTATTGTCTTGTTATGTTGCAGCAATATTGGTATTAACCAATTAGATTAAACATGAAAAATAGAATATTACAGCAGGAGTGCCTCTTAGTGTATACTGGTCCATACTGTAATTGGTTCCTATGCCTTTATTTACTCCTAGGAAAGATAATGCCTTAAGCTTTCTGCTGTGCTACATCAGCAAGGCCTGCTTTAATCCGGGAAGGCTGAAGGGAGGGCTTTCTGCATCCAAGGGCCTGGAGCATTATTTTATCCCCAAGCGTCTCTAAAGTGACTTACTGCTTTTGATAGGGGACAAACACCAGTTGCGCTGGTCCAACCTCTGTTAACATCTGCTTGGCTATAGCAGGCACTAAAATGAGAGTCATTTTGCATCTGCCGCTTTCTAAAAGGAGTAATGCCAGTTAATATAGAGTAACAGACTAGTCACGATAGAGTATGGCGATAGGAGAGGGGAGGTGTAAAGGGCGGGTGGTTTCCAGAGCCGGGAGCTGTCCTGCCCCGCAGTCCTGCACAGCCGCTGCGCACATCGCACCGCTGGCCCCGCAGTCCCTCACTCTCTGGGGTCATGCCTTCTATCTGCTCCATGCTCTCGTGTAAAGCGTATTGCAAGGTATTTTTAAAATTTTTTATAATCTGCTAACAGGTTATTTTATTACTGTCACCGTCTAGCGTACTCTGTCTCAGCTATGGTGTTAAAACTTTCCACTAAATATGTTTGTGATGATAGTGTGACATTGAGATGATGTTGCACTGCGCTGCTGCCATGATTCTGCTGTGTTACAGCAGATCGTGTACGGAATGAGACAGTGATAATGGAGAAGTTAAATTACCCCTATCCCCCTGAGGGATCTGACCTTGTTTACCCATCTTTTGGATTATTATTGCTACAATGTGAAGAATTATCTTCGGTGCCTTTTTCACTTAATATTCCTTTGGCCTTGAAGGATTTGCTTATGCGCATGACTAGCAAGCAGTGGGTTTTATCTGCCTTAACGCAATTTTTGTAGGCGAATATTTTTATCAGAGAACATGGAACTTGGTAGCCTGTTGGAGCCTGGGAGCATTCTATTAAAGCTTTTGTCACTGATGAAGAGAAGTGGTTTAATATGATGATTGCCAACCTTGCTGCAGCTAAATATACTGCCAGCACTTCCTTCTTCTTACCCTGATTTTATAGGACCTCACAAATGATGCTAGGGATCAAAGAGGCTTTAAAGGACAGGAACCAGACATAGTTGAGGGCTGAATGGGTCCCTCTGGGTGAACACAGAAGCGCTGTCTTTTGGGATTATACCAGAGGTTAAACACTCTAGAAATGAGACGACACAGTTGCCATATGGGCCGAGGAGATAACATGCTATTCCTTTGCACTCCCTCACAACTTCCATTGCCATTTTGCATATCAAAAAAGAGCAGTGGTAGGGACTTATAGAGGCACTGTAGCTAGGTTGGCTAGCATGTAGGTGGGAGATGCAAAAGGGGAAATAGAGAAATGATGTTACCCTGCAGTTGGTTTGTTTTTTGCAGTGTGAGGGAGGTAGCTGGAAGGGGAGAGGAGTAATGTTGACTCATGCGCTTCTACTTCATCAGCGTGGCAGGGCTCACTAGCTGGTAATCAGTGGATTAATATAACTGAACTATCCAGTCATGGAGTTTTGAATATTTAGAAGCAGAGCTAGTGAATAGTTAATGGACTTTGTCACAGAACATGCAACTACCGATGTGAAGACACCTGATTTTTCATACCCGATTTCAAATTCAGTGGTTTCTTGCTTGTACTGATTCTTGCAGAGGATACGCCTTTGACCTGCCACAGAGCAGAGTGAATGCTGCAAGATTTGCGGCTACCTATATTTCTGTGAGTACAGGACAGTTACCTTTTTGTGGCAGTATTTTTTTTTCCTCTTCCCAGCAGTGATCTTTAGAGTCTTAGTTCATTTTTTTCATCTTTTTTTAAAGTGGAAAAGAACCCAAGTATGATTAAAAATAGCATCAACAGAAGATATAGCTATATTTATTCCCAGCCTGGTCTTAGCATCTGGGATAAGAATTAGGCATTTTTCCAGTAAAGGTAGGTCAGGTATTAAGTGACTTATTTTAGTGGTGTTTCTCAAATAGCTTTTTTATCAGGCATATATTCCTACAGATTTCAAATAATCAAGGTTTGGACTCAACATGGTACGTTGTCTTTCAGGTCTTGATTTTTGTAAGTGCCAGGGAGAACTATGCAAAATTCACTGATCTTGGTTTATGTGATTGTGATTCCTACCTTCCCTGGAGCTGGGAGGGAGTACTGCCCCATTCCTCTTCTATTTCTGAGTGATTTTTTTTATATATATATATATATATAAAATATAGATATACATATAAATATGAAACATCTTTCTTTGGTTTTTAGCAGCAAGGATGGGGAGAATGTAGGGTAGAAGTTCCTTAACTTCTTCCCCCATTAATTCCATCTTTATCCCTTTCTGCCCCCCATCTTCTTTTGCCTTGTCCATGCATTATACCCTCCTAAATCTCAGCAGTTTTCCTTGGCTTTCTGTATTCTTCAGTTCTGTATCCAAAACTCATAGAAGAATATAAAGCTAGTGGAAAAGTAGGTTTTAATCAGCTGGTGTTTTGTAAGCACTCTAATCTTAGACACTAATTTGCAGTAAGGATTGATTTTTCTCTTTAGTGTGTAAGATTATGATGCCTACAGAACAATGGAACTGCACGTGATCGTAAGAAAGCAAACTGTGCACCAGCTGATTGAAGCCTACTCTTTCATTAACTTTATATTCTCTTATTCCCACTCTGAGTTTTCACCTTAGAAATAACCACATAAAGATTTTAGATTTTATTTTTTTTTTTTTACTGTTAAACCAGAATGTCTCAAAGCTAGAATTGCAACGATGATTCTGCAGAGTACAGGCAGAGTAAAGGAATGCCTAATAATGTGCTGTGTAGGAATTCTTGCTTTAGGAGTCCCTGAGGCTTGTCTGTTAAAAACACATCAGCTTGTGGTTTCAGTCTTGACCTGTAAAGGGCATGAGTGTTGTGCAAAGGTGAAATCCTGAGTGAGTAAGAACAATTTAGGAAGAACTAGAGCTGTTAAATCCTCAAGCAGATCCATACAAAAATTAGTATGATCTGGCAATTTTGTAAAATGAGACTTCTGAGGAAGCTGTTTCTTGAACGTAGGCTTGGATGGTCTCATATTAGGACCATCACTCTGATCCTTTTCACACTGATGTCCAGTGAAGTTCAAGATCATCTGAATGAATATTGAATATTCAATGAATACTGAAGCATTTAGACTCATTGGACAGGAAGAGCAGCCACGTGAGATAATCATTTGGGTTCAGATAAAGCATAGAGCTATATGTAAGTACCGACTTTGAAGTTGGTAGAGGCTTAAATAAGGAAGAAATGGAAAGAGCCTTGTCTTTGGCTAGAAATCTTTTGATGCAATTAACCCAAAGAAAGTAATGTGTGGGAATAGGTGCACAAAAGATGGACTTTTTGGCTGCTGTTGCATGCAGGGTTTTGTGTTTGAGACAGAGTTGTAATTCTGACAATCAGACTGCCAAATACAGGCCTACTGAGGAAGGTATTTGTCAATGTGGAGGTACCCAGATCCACAACGGCAAACCGAGTGGATTTGTGGACCTAGATCATACCTGAGCGTGCGGTCCATCCTCGTACAACAATCCGAGGGAGTATACACTCTGATTGGCATTTTAAAGTGGAATTGATGCTTGCTTAATGGGAGCAATCACGATGGTGAGTCTCTGATTTTTCCCTCCGGGGACCACATCATTGCGCTTAGAGAAACCAGGTAAAGGTATTATGGTGCCATGCTGTAAAGGGCAGCATGAAAGAATACAGTACTACAGAGATGCTTCTTCCTAAAAGGAATACAGAGACCACAAGGTTAGAACCTCGGCATGTAGGTCATCAGTGCTCAAATAGTTGAGGTAGATAGCAGGTGTTAGAAACCCTTACTTTCTTTTGCCAGGCTAACAGACGTTCCCCAGAGGATAATTTCAGAAATACTGTTTTCTAATCTTTTATGTTTGTTAATGAGAACAAGATGCCAAAATGCAGACTAGTAGTGAGAGAGAAAATAGAGAGATGTAGGGTTTGGGTTTTTTCTATTTTATTTTTTTGTTAAATCGATAAGCTTCTGCTTGCGCATTGAAGATGAACTCTGTTACCATGTTCATATTTTCTTGAATAAAAGATTAATTCTGAATGATGTTTCAAGTGGAAATATGGAAACGAAGTTTAGCCTTAATAGTTTAGTGCCAGCATATGAAAAAAACATTAGTTTTATGTAAGGATTCAGTTTAAAGTGAATGATCTACATCTTAATCAACATCTATTCACAGTGGGCTTGTTTTCAGGGTCATGAAGGCAGATGGCTCTGCATTGTGGCTAATTCTGTAGCATCTGGTGGAGGCTCAAAGAGGAATTATTAGGAAAGGTGGAACACACATGAATTTATTTTGAATAGTTAAATGACAATGTACTTTAGTCATTTGTAGCTTTAGATCTGCAAGCGTAAACTCAGAAGCAAAAGAATGTTGTGCTGGGAATATTGCTCTTACAATTTACCATTCCTCTTACCTACTGCAAGCGTACAGACATTCATTTCTATCTTTGTATGCTTTTTCTCTACCTTAATCAAAATCAGCCAGCTGGTTCTCTTAGATGCAGCTGCTGTGGGACAATAAACGTGTTTATATTGTATGCCGTAGTAGTACAGGTTAGTATGTGTTACAGTGACTAGACTTAGCCTTATATCTAGCAGTACGTGTAACTTGGAGGATATAGTTCTGCTATATGATTACTGAAATAGCTACCTTGTATTCTGCATGTACACATATTAGATTCTGTCGCTCCTAAGGCAGAAATCTAGTGTGTCCGCTATAGAATCAACTCACCACTTCTGTTTAGTCCAAGTTAGTAGGACTTTCTCTTCCCCTCTTACACTCTTCTGATATGAAGATTATTTAGATATCTCAGTTATAACTTGTAAGCTGATGTAATAGGTTGGAAGCTCTTTAGGTTTCTGTGCTTTCGCCTTGCCATTCTTTCAGAACATGTTTTTTGTGCAAAACGCTAGCAGTGATGTAAATAACGGTGGAGTACTTAAAAGTTGTGTGGCTGGGCTAGGACGTGCTTTTTGTTTTGTTGGTCACTTGGAAGTGGTGTTTTTTTCCTAGCTCTCTCTAGTCTGTGATGATGGTTCCAATTATAGGATAGTCCGATTCAGAAAGCAAGCCACAACAGACGGACAAGATGAGAATAAGTATGAAATAACAACTTAAGCACCAAGGAGCAGTTGCCATAAATTTTACCATTTGTCTTGCTGGTATGGCTGCAGTTTTCTTCTTTGTTTTAGGAGACATTTGTAGTGATTTTAGAGAAAGTTAGGATGGCTTTTATGGATATGAATAATTCTTGTATCATGTGGTGTTCCTGTGTGGCCGTGAATCTATTTTGTTCTATGGTAGGAGAAGAAAAATAATTCACCAAAGCATGTTTTTGACATTCAAAGGACAAATCTTAAATTCATGTGTGCCTTGTTTGTGCACTGCTGTCTTGCTTCCCATTTTGTATCCTGGTCGTTAAGAGATGCAAAAGCCTGAGGGTTTTGTGACTTTCTGAAGGAAACGGCGCCAGTGTTTCTCTTAGATATAGCACCAAAATGGTACTGAAGGTAAGTAGCCTGTGGGCTGCGAATTATCTGTGATGGTTGAGGAACCCAGTGCTCTTGAGCCAAGTTCATTATTCCATCTTGCAACGCTTTGGACCAGCAAAAAACCCACCTTTTTATAAAATACGCTTCTAAAGAATACATTTGGTGTGAGAGACAGGCTAGTAGAAATGAAGTTGTGGAGGAGATTGGTAAATGTAAGAACCTAAGAACAATGATATGAAGTCGGACCAGAAATCTGTTAGCCTGGTGCTCTGGCACCTGATGGTGACTCACCGCGGTGCTGTACGGTGCAAGTCAGGTATGTAACGTACATCTACCCTGGCTGTTCTTCCACGTTCAGCGATTTGTGGCTTGGAAATGATGTACTGCATTAGTAACCTTTGATGTATTGTTCTACAAATCTATCGGTTTTCTTCCTGAACTCATACATTCTTTTAGCATCCACACAAATCAGTGGCAAAGAGTTATGTAAGTTAAAGGTGGTGCGTGAAGAATTTGCTTTTGTTGTTTATTTTTTTTTCTTTTCCCTTCAAATGAATCACCTGCTGGTTTTATGTTCCCTGCTTTTTGTGCTGAAGATACAGTGAACAACTGGACCATAATTTTCCTTTATGTATCATTTGTGATTTGATAGAGCTGTTCATGCTTCATCCTCCTGCTGTCTCTTTTACAAGGTACAAGAATAAAAGCATGCCGTATCTATATTTTTATGTAGTATATGAATGCAATGCCACGTTAATATACTGCATGTAAATCTGCTCTGTCAGATTGCTCTTGCAGTAACAATAACGACTAGACTATCTTCCATATTTTGCAGAACTGCTAGTGTAAACTGGCTCTGCGTGTTTGAAGCCATAGCTCAATGGCAATCTTCCTGAAGCTGTGCTGTTTCCAGGTATCTGTGAGGCATTTAGAAAACATCTTCAGCACCCATCCAAGTCATAGGGGAGTATTCAGCATCTTTTCAGAACGTTAAATACTCATGTTGGATTTGAGAATCAGGTCTGCCCGGTTTTCCTGTGGTCTGATACGAATTAATTTGATGCCATTATATTAAAACAAGCACGAAGTTGGATACTTGGCCCTCAAAGTTTTATTTTAATTTTTTTTTTTCATTTGTAAGACTTTTTTTTTTTTTTTGACTCTAGGTTCTAGCATTGCGTTTTTAACGCCGCCTTTCCATTTTGTTTCCCATCTTGTGAATTTGGCCATGATACTCCTCCTCCCCGCCCCTGTCCCGCAGAGTTAGTTCCTATGGTTACCCCCCCCTTTGTGGGGTGACAAAGGTTGGCATCTTGATTCTCCCCGAGCCAAATTCTGCCCTTTGACTCTCTCCCCTTTTCACACCCCTTGCTAAGCTTGGCCTCTTGCTCTGCTCAGAGGCTTGTCAGCCAGGGGGTTCCCATGGAAACGAGGAAGGAAATTTGAAAAGAGGAGAGGAGAGAACAGAAGCACAAAGGGCTGGTTAATTTGAATTTGAACAAGGAAGGCAGGCTCCTTGTAGTTCATCTTTGTGTGGTGTAGAAACCTGAAATTTATCTTTTAAAAGTTGCTTTCAATTTGTAAACTTGTTTATATTCCCTGTTTCTTGATTTATAGAACAAAAGTTGTCATGTTTGTGGCACTGAGCAAGGAGAAACATCTTTCTTTTTAAATTCAATGAGAGAATTCTGGTCAGCCATTCATTTAGCTTTTTTCCTCTCACACGTCCAAAAGCATCATTCATGTTTTTCCTATTTTTCTCTGAAAACTTACATATAATACATTTTTTGCCTTCATAATGATTCGAGTGTAGTGTCAATTATCTAACATCCATGCATCCTTTTGTGTGGAGGAGTGGATGAATATATGCTGTTCAGAATCAGCAGACCCAGAAGTTGAATCCCTGCTCACGAGTATTTCTTCTGGTTTCTCATTGTACGTTTTTAGCATCCTGGTCTGATCTGAGCAGGTGCATTATGGAAATGTAACTGCAGAGAAGTAATAAAGTTTGACCTTGGATTTCAGTTTTGATGCTTACTGTCAATAATAAAGAATAAAAACCAAGAAAACAAAAAGGTGTGTCACATGATAGTGTCTTTTGGGACATATTGTCTGCATATTTTACAAATGTGTTAAATAATTAAGTTTGATACAAATTTGTTAAAGAACAGTGAAGTTACCTTGTCTTCAGATTTTCCTCTGTAGCTTTTTGAATGACAAATAGTCTGTCTAGTTCTTACAGAAAAATAGTCTGTACCTCATATAGAAGAAATACCATTTAAATGGTCTGATTTGAAAATTTGTCGTCCAGCTGCACTTTTACAAAATCTTATGGCTAAAATACTGAAGAATGTCAGACCCTGAAGAGTATACAGACGTTTTCTTTGGTCTTACTTTGCAACTACGGGCAGGCAAATTATTCCTGTTATTCAGAATAACCTTAATTAAGTGGCTTCACAAAAAAGGCAACATAATTCTTCAGATCCATCAGTTACTTTTTTTCTGACACAACGGGAGGCAGTTGCTTTTGTCTGGAAATAGTAAGCTTCCAGGCTTTAAAAAATTTAGGCTTTGGTTCCCCTCCCACTTGGTACTAGTTGCTATTAGTAGCCAGGGTCATGGAGGGGACCCAAGAAAGGGATGTTGAATTGAAGCCAGGACTGTAAAAGATCTGTGGCTTGCAGTTCTGCTGCAGTGGTAGCCGATTCCTCTGACGTAACCTCTTGTACCCATCAGAGAGGAGCCAGTGTGACAGGTTAAAGGACACGGTTTTGATCTGTGGATGTTTGTCCTTACCTGTGAGGTGGGAGGCAGTGGGAGCCAAGTACGAGCGAAATCGGCAAAGACCTATTGAGCAGAACTCATCGTGAAACATTAACAAATGCACGTACGTACACTCCTATCCACTATCCTGTCGCCATCCTGCTGCTTTGGAGGTTTAAGAGACAAAGGGAGCTGCGAAGCCAGCTCTGCCGTAGGAACTTCCTATGGTTCTTCAGAGCAGAAACGCCCTCTGACTGGTCTTCGGTGAGCCCTGCTGTGGCTAACCAAAGGGGGCTTATCACAGCAGGCTTCCAGCCTTCCTTACCTTATAGCCCCACACCTGGTCTTTGCTCAATTGCATTTTCCATCCTTTTAGACACAGAGATATATAAAAGGGATTTTGCAGTGTTGGGCAATTATTCAAAGAGGCAATCAATGGGAAGAACACACTTACCCCCTCTTGTTCTTGTCTCTTGCATCACCCTCAAATGCTTACATCTCCAAGCAATTTAATGCAGTCTTTCCTGTTTATCCGACCTGTTCCTTTATAGCTTGATCCCACTGATTCTAGTCTTTGTCGATTCCTCTGTTTCAAACACCCCTGCCGTGTATTCCGTACAAAACCCGACACACGGAGTACATTCACAGTGCTTGTGTCACTTACTGTTTGAAATACGTTTTGAAGAGGTACTTCTTCCACGGCACCCATAGATATTTGCTTCTCTTTATTCTGTCTAACTGGGAAAGAATTTGGGTCTATCATCCTGTCTAGGGGCCTCACAGAGTAGTTGCATACGCTTGTTGTCTTCCCTTGTTTCCTTCCATCCGTGTCCCCTCTCTCCTCCCACTGTCTTGTTAATCCCGTTATTGTGTTAGGTCTTGTCCTACTTGTCTGGAGCGTTTCAAAGACATGCAGCATACCGTGTGGCAGCAATTTTTCCCCAAACTATGTTAGTGATACAGAAGAGAGTGAGGCACAAACTTCTGTCCTCAACGGGGAGAAACTTCTGAACCTTTGAGAGCAAAATGTTATTTAATCTATTTTGAGAGAAGCAAGCCCGCTTTTAGGGTGCCGCAGAAACAAATAAGCAGAGGCACTGTGGGAATTCCTGTCAAATATTTATCTGGTAAATTATTAACTGTAGGGAAGAAAAATCAACTTTAGGAGTTTGTTTTTATGCTGAATTTGATAGGTTTGGTGAGACTTTCAGAATTGGTCATTCAAGTGCTTGTGAGGGGGATAACAGCTTTCTGTCCAGTGGAAGTGTTGTACAATTGCAATTGGTTTTTTTAATTCTCTTTCCCCGTTCTCCCCTGTAGAGTTCATCTGTGACCTCATTAACTTCGCAGTAAATGGGAGGGATGATGAATCTTAAATTTTAATTGATGAATCTTAAATTTCAATTTACAGCTGCTGTGTTTGGATATATTTTTTTTAAATGGTTAATTATTAAAATTGAAGTCACCACTAACTTCTATTTTGAGAAGAAATGAATTTTCGTTTAATGTGTTGGAGTAAATTGAGATTTTTCTCAGTCTTCTCTGTTCTCTGTTACTGTCTGATGAAGTAGTGACCCTCTCAATTCTGTAATTAGGTAAAAGAAATATATATTGGGATGGAAAATCTCTTTTAAAAGTTAAAAAAGCCATCCTTGTAGATGGCGTCAATGTTTGGTCAGAATGTATAGACTCACTGTAGAATTATAATAATGACCGAAAAATCTCTTTCCAAAGACTGAAAACTTCCCCAAAAGCCACCTCATTTTCCCATTGTTTGTTTCCAGCTGTACGGATAGCACACGGGAAGAATTTCATGTGTAAAACCAAAATGCAGAAGTTGATCCCAAGATTCAGCTAGCTGGGTCACCTTTTATTTTTGTAATGGTTTTATTGTACTTGCTTGCAGTAACAGCAACAGTACAGGACGATTCCGTGCAGAGCCGCTGGTAACACTAAGAGATACAGTGTTGTTTTTTTACTCAAACTTCCAGGTAAATGTACAAGTTTTCCTGGATAAAATCTGAATTATATCATTATCTACCCAATTAATGCATGTAAAGAGTATTAAGTACTGCAGCTTTACTTTTCTTGTGTTAGAAATTCACTGAAATAATTGCAAAACCAGACATAACCCCCTGACAATCGTTACAGTCAAAATAGTCTGAACTGTAATTGGTATATGAGAGAAAAGAGAAATGGTAACGGCTGTCGTAGAGTAAGTGGAAGGTGCTGTTGAATTGAGATTTGGAGATGGCGCAGCTTGATTTGGGTTGGGTCCTTCTCTAAAATGCATATAGAGGAGAGCGGGGCTGCAGAGTTATCAGAGTGTAGACCCCACATCCAGGAAAACCGTCCTGCATTATTTATGCATGTGAAACAACCTGCTGATTTTTAGAATTAACTATACCAAAAGGCAGTTTAGCATACTAGATTGATGGTGTAGCCTTCCTGGAAATTAAGCATGAGGGAAACAAAATAAATAGTTGTCAAGCCAGTAGACGATACGTTTTAAACATTGCCTTGTGAAATATCCTTAATTTTGAGGCCTGAAGATGGAAATCTTCTCTTCTATCCAACTGTTGACATGTGTGTATGTCTATGCGTGTGTATGTCTGCCTGCGTATGTCTGCGTGTGTTTTTGCTGCTATTTAGATATAACAGATGGTTTGTAATGTTAGATTAAGACGCAGCTGTTAAAATATTAGCATTCACTTTACAGATAGACTTTGTTTGCTATTCAGAATAATTTTTATAGCATTAATCCAACAGATTATATTCTTTCTTCAGTTTGCATCGTATTCATGTACCGAGTTGTATTGGATCAGTGTCATGCTCTGCTTCTTTCCAAGCCATATATACCAAAGCTCTCTGACTTTTCTGTTGTTAGAGGTGTGTTATTGTACTACCTGAGTATTCCTTTTGATTTTCAATTTGGATGATAAAAATTGGGCAGAGCCAAAAAAAGTTCTGATATGTAGCCAAACACATCTGTAAAGTCATTTGGCACAACTGATTTTGGTTTTTTTATATGACAGTACATGACAAAGTAAAAGCCCTAGTGGATACTGCAAGACCATTCCTTGAAGTATTTAGCTTGGGTTCATTATGGGCTTTCATAGGAGTAAAATTAAGTCATTTAACCGATGCCTAAGGAGATGTTGAACCTAATGTAGCCAGGTGAGACACGAGAGTTTTTGAATGGTAATTCATTCTTGGAAAACACTGTCTGATGTTCATAGCTCAAGCAGTAAGTTTATTACGACGACTGAATCTGCCATTGTATTCTCATATATGAAACCAGGTGTTTTGGCTAGTAAGAGGATTTTGTGAGAGAATTTTCACAGCAGACTGGCTGCCAAGGGACTAGCAAATAGAGCTTCCTGAATTCATTTAGTGTGTTTTTTCTTTTGCAGCCTTCTGTCTGCAAAAGCTTATGCTCCTGGGTTTTAGCAGCATCCACGCCTGTTCTCTGCCATAACATGAGGTCTTTGTCTTCTGTGTTGCAGAGCTAATGCTATAAAACTCAAGGGTTTACCTTAAACATATCCATGCAATGTTTTCTGGGTCTGGCTGGGTCCACGGCAGATGAACTCTATTTTCGATGGTTACGAACATGCCAATGTCCTGAGCAGCACAGCTTAGGGTTCAGTGTTAACTGTAAGGTCGGCTTAGCTGTGCCCTGGTTGGCCACATCATGGTTGAACTCCATGATCTTAAAGTTCCCTCCCAACCTAGACAATTCTATGATTCTGTGGTTTTTGTCCTCCAGTAACATGTCCTTTGTGCACCAGAGTCTGCCCAAACCTATTGGAAGGTCGTTAAGGAGCTAAGCCAGTAAAAAACTAAGCTTTAAAAAAAGTGAATTGATCAACTCAGGAAAGATATTTAGATGCTAACACTTAAAGGTCTCAGCATTCAGGATCTTACCCTGTCTTTTTACACTACTACTAACGGTCCAAATACAGCATGTGTGGCTTTGAAGTAGGTTTCATGGGCAGTTTAAATCAATCTTAAACCCGGGTCAGTGCGAAGGAGGTGGGTGGCAGGGGAGAGGGCAGGGGTCGATAAACTTATGCCCGTTGTGAAACTGCACCCTCAAGTGCCTTAGATGACAACTGTAATTTGTCCTCATTTCACAGCCATATAGGAGGAGGATGATGACAACTGAATAGTTCACATTTAAGGGAGTCAGCATACTGTACATTCCCTTGGTTAGTCTGTCGAGAAGCACTTTGGCTTGAATGTCAGAATTCAGAAAACAGAAGCCTTCTTCCATCCTCATCCCAGTGGACAACATGGAGCTTCATGTAGTCTGAATCGGCTTGTAATATTAAGCTGTTTTAGATATTCGGCTACGTCAACTGTGTAAAAAAAAGCTGCAGTTAGTGAAGTCACACATGAAATAGCAGAAGTCATCAAGCCTTTGAGAAATAAAAGTAAATTATCTTCAACAGGAGTATTCAGTGTTGCTTTCATTGTATTTTAGAAATCCAACTTGTCCAATTTTTATTCTGCAGGGTGTTAATGTTGTTTATTATGTGACAGACGCTGTCATTCTGTATGTTGATGGCAGTAAAAATGAAAAGGTGAAGCAAATCTGATTGGTGATTTTGCAGCTTGTCTATGTCTTTATCTGTATCTTCCTTCATGTTTCCTATTTTTAGAAATTCCCTTTTTATGAGCTCTGAAGAACTTGACCTGGCTGCCGACTCCATTGTATGCTCTCAAGTTAGTGTCAAGTCTTCTAACAAATCATCATACCAAATGCTTTTCCTCCTTCACTCAGCAAGACAAATTTTTGAGCACCGTGCCAACAGTAAATTGTTTATACTCTTTGCTCCTGTTATCCTTCAAGGAGACAGACCTCCCTTGAGTTGGCAGAAATAGTCCATGAGTCCCTGACATGCAGATCAGTCTGTGGTGGCAGAGTCGAGGGAAAGAAAAGGTTGTTAGCGCTAATGCTCCACTTCTCATAATGGGTGTCTTTCTCCTTCCCACAGTGCCAACAGCACTGGAGTATTTTTCGGCAAGCATCAAAGCAGTGCTCACACTCAGTTTGTACTTGGAAGGTTGTCTTTGCAACCACAGGAGACAGAAATGTGTCATTTAAGTGCAAAATATTGTTTTGTCAAGATGTAGAGCTCCGGCCCGGTAGTCTCTTGCTTTTCCAGGCAAGTGTGCTTTATAGTGTCTTGTCTTAATAGTATCTAAAATACGGTCCAGAGGACTATATATTTATTTCTTTGTGATACTTTGGAATTCTCCCAAGCCCATCACAGCAGGCATATGGAGAAGAAGGAGGAAGTCCAAGCAGTCTCATCTGTCTTATAAAAACTAACACTTCTTGCAAATGGAAATTGTCACCAGGACCACCCATCTGCATTCATCAGTTCCTAAAACATAAAGATCACATTTAGGAAAAGTGCAAATTGACAGATGGATGCCATCTTTTCAGTGTCTTCCAAAGGAACTTCAGAATTTAAAATGAAGCAGGAGATGTCTTTTAAGAAGAAGAGCAGATGGCTCTGCTTTTTAGGCATATAGACAGAGATTAATGTCATTTGCTGTCTTTTAACTACTTTCATCTTTATCCTACATTTTTTCCTGCAGTTGAGAAGTTAACCTCAGCTGTCTGTTTACAGACCATAAAGCTTAGGATGGTTTGCATGATTGCTGCCCTTTCACAACTAAGCCAGGTAAAATAATTGATCTTAGGCTTTAAAGTAAATAACAGGGTGAGTGTCTGGTTCAACCTATAGCATGAGAAAAATATAATTTAAAACCATACTGATTACTTGACACTTTTATTTTTGGAATTACTTAATAGCTATTGTGGACATACATTTTCAAGACTAAAGTAAAAGCATCTGAAATTTTTTGCATCCCAGTCCCTAAAGTAGCACAGTGTCGATCCAGTGCTTGTTGCAACCATAATATTTCCAACTAACATCAAGTTATGAGACATGGGATATCAGAAGGCAGTGGGTTATGTGGTTTGGAAGGGTTCACACAGATAATATGAGAATAGCTTTTTTTCCATGCTGAAGAGGAAAGCTTAATGAGCAGCCAGAATTGTGACCCCATTTGGCTTTTCATACCTGCAGCACTGTACAAAGCTAAAAATAATTACCAAAAAAAAAAAGTATACCTAAGTTTCTCCAGACAAGGAAGTTAATGGTGAGGTAAGCTTTGAATGTACGTTATGCTAAGTGTTCTACACTAAATTTGTCTTGGCACTGTGCATTAAAAGCAGGCTTGGGCAAATTGGCCTATTGCCTTTTGAAAACAGAATCAAGTGTCCATGTAAGCGAGCTGCACTTCCATAGTCACATTAAGCTGAGCAAGTGTGGCTAGATTCTAAAAGAAATGGACTTCTATACGCCTGACTGTGTGTTTCTGGCCCTTTCTGCAACCATTCCTTACATGGCCCTACCTAGCTCAGGGCCCAATTGAGTGTGGGGGGGGGGGAAAGTAGCTTTTTGTTAGATCCGGCTATGGTTTTCGAAGTTAGTGCGCCAGCTCACTGCTCTTTGCAAACCACCAGCTCTGTTACCTGCTGTAGGTGGCCCTGCCCTGGCAGGGGGTTGGACTAGATGATCTCCGGAGGTCCCTTCCAACCCTGACCATTCTGTGATTCTGATGTTCCACTGTGCCTGGGTGAGCACTCCCTAGTCTTCTTCAGGAAGCACCCGATGGGTTAAGGCAGGACAGCCTCATCTGAAGTTAGCATCAGCGGCTGAAGTACTGCAGCAGTTGTTCAGCTCAGGATATCGACTTAGAACAAATATTTTCAGGTTAAGTTTGTGTACCAGCATGACTGTGGGCATGTAGGCTCCAGCAAACCTAGCAGGATTCAGAGGAGCGTGCAGGTCAGAGCCACTGGAGAAGAAATTTCCACTGACTCAAGAAAACCAATTCTGCTTGTAAGAGTCTCTAGAGAGCATTCACACCAACTGTCAGAGCTGTGAGAGCAGTTCAGTCGGAGAAGACGTGTAGTTATCAAAAGCAGGAGGCGGTAACGTGTTCAGTCTAACTAGCTGCTGTCTGAAGAGTTAAATCTATCTGCAGCTCCTCAGGAGGCAGCCTGGAAAGAATTGTTGCCCAGGCACTTTGAGATACAATTAAATATTTTTTTTTCCTAATGAATAGCAAATTAAAATCAAACATAGGGCATCACAGGACAGAAAGAGCAGATCATGTGGCTGGCCTGAGATAGGATACGCCCTGAGGCAGTTCCTTCCACCAGAGAATTGCAACAGTAATTGATAGTCATAGCATCGCTCTTTTCCCATGAGCCTGAGGGAAGAAAACTTCCCTCCTTCCGTCTATGAGTTTATGAGAATGCTTCCTGTTCGGCTTTCTGGTAAAAGAAAGGAATAGATAAACAAACAGAATCGTGAAACATCACCAAAATAATTTCATTTAAATCTTGCAATAGTGTTACTTCCCAAATAACAGCCAGCTAAATGGCTACTGCCGTGTAAAATTAAAGGTAGAATTTGGTTTATTGTCTGTCAGTAATAGGAGAAGTCTGAAACTGTAACGCAGTTCCACGATGTATTTATAGTTGGAGTTACTGTTCTTGCTTTGTAACCAAAAGTGAGAAATTGTTTAAAAAATTATTTGGGGGGCAAAATCTACACATATCATCCTAGCTCTGCTTTGTCCTTCATCCCCTCCTGAAAAAAAAAAACAAAAAAACAAAAAACAAAAAAAAAGAAAAGAAAAACAAAGGTAAGCAGAAAATTTCTACTCTCTGTTAGAGCATGGCCGTTAAAACATTGTGCAGGGTTTGTCTTTTCAGCAGATAGGAATTGTAGGGAGGGAAGGAGCCGGGGCCACGCTGCTGGGAGCTGGGAAATTTCCTAAAGGCAGGGTTGCTACCAGCAAAGAAAATTCTGGGGAGAGGAGATGGGTAAGGTTGGACTGCAAGTTGGACTGCTGTGAGGAAAGCAGTGATACAGGACTGGGGCTTGTTATTTGGTACACAACACCTGCACAGCAAAGCAACGGAGGGGAGAGAGTGTTCTCTGTCAGCCTGGAAAAAGTCAGGTTCATAATGCTGCCGTTATCGCTGACTTTGAAAGAATTTGCGTGGTCATAAAGATTGCTCTCAGAGGTGGAAGGACCAGTGGGTGTAAAACTGTAGATACACAGTTATGTGATCTGGCATATTTTAAATACTTAAGTACCTTCAGGAGCGAAGAAGTGTTTGTCTCTTCTTAAACATTTATCTCTTCCCCTCCTTGGATTTCCCGGGACTTGGCCTGAATTATTGAAATCAGTTTGGCTATCACATCTTCTCTTGTCTCTGTCCTCTTCCTTTTTCCTCTGTATTTTGAGTTGTTCAAGAGGCATTCCTCAAAGGCACATCCCATGTAAACAGGGAGCCTTTTGTTAGGCACCAAACTGGAATAGGGCTAAACGTCATAACTTGCACTGCATCCTTGGGCAAGAGCATAAAAAAAGTCTCTTGATCTCCCTGGCTTTATTTTTAATAGTGAATAACAGAATCAGTAGGTGGAAGTGACTTTTCATCTTAGCAGCTGCAACGAAGTAAGATAATTTTAGAGATAGGGCGTTTACAGTCTGAGCTGCTCACAGGCACAAACACTGCTGTTACGGGTTGAAAGCAAGTGAGTCTCTTTTTCTGCATTACAAGGAGTAGTTGGAAGGTGTTGGACTAGATGATCTCCAGAGGTCCCTTCCAACCCTGACCATTCTGTGATTCTGTGTGTTTTCTTCTTGTGTTGTCTAGCTTAGCCTCTTCATGAATTTAGAATAAAGTGATTTGATATAATTCTGTAAGAGTTGTTGTCTGCCTGCAGTTGCTATTTTGAGAGCCTGGATGGTGTGAGAGAGGTCTGGGGTTGCTGAGAAACAGAACAGCCAGCACTAGGGGAACGCTCCTCTTAAATGACCCCTGCTGAAGTGTGTTTCTGCAGTGTCGTCGGGGTTGAGTATATCTGTACTGTGTTTTGAGGAGTATGCCAAGGCCATACTCAAAACCGGACTTGTTTTCTGCAGCGAAAAAGAACCCTAATGTGCCCTCCAGGGTCTGAGGGACTTTGTCAGGGAAGATTCAGTTACGCTAGTGTTACTTCAGATGTTTCGGTGTCTTCATCCCAGTCTCCAGCTGCCATACCAGCAGAGAGTGGGTCCCTGCGTAGACCCTGTGCCATATCTGTCAGGCCCAAGAGAGGACAGATCTTGTGCCTGATCATCCAGGCTCATGTGGATGTCTTAGAAAATGAATGGCATCTTAGCTGGTGTTTAGGCAGCTGTCTCGAAGGCTGCGTGTTTGAGCACCCTGTAACTTAGCTCTGGGGCTGCTGGAGGGGACAGCCTGCTCTTACTGAGAGCGTACTCTCAGACCCTGGAGCCATTGCCAAAGAGGACCATCTGCATCCCCATTTTTGGATGTGTTCTGTCTCAGTTCCAATATTGCCTCGGACACCGTTGCCCAGTGTCATTTGGAGTCGGCTGAAAGCTGTTGCAACAGCCACCTGCCCCTAGTAGGATCAACAGGATACAATGAAATATTGGTACCCTTCTGTTCCCTTGAACTTGCTTTACTGCTTTTCCTTTGCTTTGCAGTAGGTGTGATCTGGAGCTCTGTTTGCACAGTTTTCTTACGTGCAAACCCTGAGATCGTCTCAAGTCTTCCTAAATGGTACAGCTTTCTGCAGATCAACCAAAACCAAACAGATCTTTTAATGAAGGTGAAGTAGCGGGAAAAGAGACATTTCTGAAACTTTTTTTTTAATGGAAGGAGTATCAGAGGAGAGTAGTAGAGCATTTGTCAGCAGAACTTGAAATTTAGGTATGGGTACATGCAAAACTGCAGTGGCAGGAGGCAAGACTTTGGCGGGGGTAGGCATTCAGCTAGTAGCTCTTTTTCCATAAAGATACAACTTTTTCTTCCTTTGAAGGTTCTTTGAAAAGAAGGAAAGTTAAACACTTCCCAAAATAAAAGTGGAGTTTTCCTTTTATTTTTCCTTGCCATCAGATAAAGGAAGACTATTATCTTATGCTTTTCCAGTCATGTCATAACTATGTAGAATCAATTTCTTGGATCCTTCTTGTCAAACAATAGCTTTAACTGGGTTATAGGCAGTAACTATTTAAAAATAAAACCATATATGCATCTGAAGTAAATGTCCAACCAAGCAGGAAGTGTTCCTTGAGTAACGATGAGCTTGTAAATGTAAATACTTTCCAACTGTTGCTTCCTTCTTCCTTGTCAATAGCTCTGAAAACTTATACGGCTTTTCATACAAGCTATTGCCAACTTGCATGGCTCTGTTGTTGTGTGACAACACTTTCAAAAATTCGTAACACTGAAGAGAGTTTAATCAGCTTCGTAAATAATAATTATGTTAAAAAAATCAGTAAAATCACAGCATGGTTGTGTCTTATATTCCAAAAATTAAGCTTTCACAGAGCAAAGGAGGTGGATTGGAAGAGCAAGGAGGTGACAAAGAAGAACCGTAATGTGAAACTTTTCCTTATCATTTCATAGAATCACAGAATCATAGAATGGTTTGGGTTGGAAGGAACCTTAAACATCTTCTAGTTCGAACCTCCTGCCATGGGCAGGGACACCTCCCACTAGACCAGGTTGCTCCAAGACCCGTCCAACCTGGCCTTGAACACGTCCAGGGATGGAGCCTCCACAACTTCCTTTGGCGATTTGTTCCAGTGTCTCACCACCCTCATAGTGAAAAATTTCTTCCGAATACCTAATCTAAATCTCCCCTCTTCCAGTTTGAAGCCATTCTCCCTCATCCTGTCACTCCATGCCCCAGTAAAAAGTCCTTCCCCAGCTTTCTTGTAGGTGCTCTTCAGATACTGGAAAGCTGCTCTAAGGTCTCCCCAGAGTCTTCTCTTCTCCAGGCTGAACAGCCCCAACTCTCTCAGCCTCTTCTCATAGGAGAGGTGCTCCAGTCCTCTGATCATCTTCATGGCTCTCCTCTGGACCCGCTCCAACAGGTCCGTGTCCTTCTCATGTTGGGGACTCCAGAGCTGGATGCAGTACTCCAGGTGGGGTCTCCCCAGAGTGGAGCAGAGGGGCACAATCCCCCCCCTTGCCCTGCTGGCCACACTGCGGGGGGTTCAGCCTGGGATGTGGGTAGCTTTCTGGGCTGCCAGCCCACGTTGCCGGCTCACGTTGAACTTCTTATCAACCAACACCTGCAAGTCCTTCTCCTCAGGGCTGTTCTCCATCCATTCTCTGCCCAGCCTGTATTTGTGCTTGGGATTGCCCCGAACCAGATGTAGGACTTGCACTTGGCCTTGTTGAACTGCATGAAGTTCGCACAGGCCCACCTCTCCAGCCTGTCCAGGTCCCTCTGGATGGCGTCCCTTCTAATAATTGTCATTTATATTGTCACAGAAGGTGACCTACTTTTTGTTATTAGGTCTGTTCTGTTCTATAGTTTGGGAAAAGAAAATGTTGAGTTGGTTTAAAACACTTCTCAGGAAATTGCTGTTGGAAAATGTAATCTTTCCACAGCCCACTCTTCAGCTTTGGTTATAATACGATTTAGGTTTTATATATAGATATATAGCGGGTTCATCTCTGCTTCTGCTATTGCACCACAATTTCTGAAGATTAGACTTCTTGCTTTATAATCCTGCTAGGCTCTGGAGAAGAGGAAACTGGTGTGAAGATAATGGACTTTTATAAAAATCTATCTAGAACAGAGCTCGTGTTAGCATTGCCATTGATCAAGCAACGGTCACCTTTTCCCTTCAAGCTGTGATTTGAAATATAAGTTAAGGAAAAGAAGTGGCCTAATAAAATGTCACTGCTCTTTCTCCAGTCTGGAAGTAGCAGAGTAATTCTGCATTCACATGCTGTTTTGTTTTATTCAGAGTTATAAGTTCTAATGTATTTTGATAGTCTGTAGTTCCACTGTTAAGAGAATATAATTGATCTTATATTAATATCCAAAGATATGATGAGACTTTGTATAGCGGTAGGAGCCGCACAAACTCAGAATAAGGTATTGATTGACTCCCAGAGAGTTTTAAAGACAAGCCATAATAAGAGGAAAACAAACCCACGCTGGATAGTGAGAAGATAACATGGATTATCAATGTACACCAGTTTTTATTAATACATAAATCCCTGTCCTACTTTTTTTCCTTCTTTTTCATCTTCAGAAGTACCTAAGAACACCTGTGTATTGGCTGATTGTGGTAGAGTATCTCTCGGTGCTTCCAAGGAGTGTTGCTCTCACTGTTATTTAAACCTGTTATAAGGCAACATAGTAGCACAAGACACCAGTTATTTTTTCTGGGTGATTTTTTTTCAGGCTTTGATTTCACAGTGCTTTCTGGTGGTTAGTCGAGAAATGACATACTTACTGTGACGCTACTGTGATCACAGCCCTGTTGTGGAAGCTAGAAAGTTCTATGAGAATTTATATAATGATGATAGCGTGCGAGTTGGGACTGTTTTCTGTCTATGGATATACTCTGATGGTAGAACTGAGATTTTGACAGATGGGTTCTCATCAGTTCGATAAGACGCTCTGGGAAGAACGCAATGGAAAATGTACTGTGTTTGCATTTTGTAGAAAGATATGAAGAACACTGCCTTGTTGAAGAAATTTAAGAAATAGAGAGATTATTTACAATTATTTTGTTGTGATCTGAAAATAGTATTTGAAAGATCACAGTATGCTATATTTCTATACTGTGAAGGAATCTTGCATTATCTAACATTCCTTGGGTTGTAATCTCATCAATGGAATGCAAGTTTTTCATAGCATCCTACTAAATAAGCAGCTAGCCCTTCGTGATGTGTCTCAGCTACGCAAGCACTAAAAGGAATCAAGTTTATATGACTGTTATTGGAGAGTGTGAAGCTAAGCCTAAATCCTCAGAGGTGTTTAGCTGCCTAATTCCCGTTGATTTTAATGCAAATGGAGTACATAGATGTCCCTTGTGAATTTTTGTCATTGTCCCCAAGCTTCTTGATTGCCCGTCTTCCTAAAATAGGTATGTGCTGTGTTACGACGATAGCTTTTTCCAACAGATAAATTTCAGAAAAAGAAGGTTGTGGTTACGGCTGTGAAAGCCCTAACACTTCATGAGACAAATTATAGCTTCCTGCT